>NC_142795.1:31890728-31976043 GCF_049724085.1 Artemia sp. Qi Xiang Cuo
TGAAGACCAGAATTTAGGGACTACCCTTCCTCAAACAGGTTGCATCAGTATGGACTACCAACAAGTAAAACTAGATAGCGCTAAATCAAAAGTCATTGTCGGAAAATACATTCGGTTTACTTCACTTTTTGATCAAAATTTTAAAAAATTCTTCTAGTCAGCAAATATTTTACAAAAAAATAAATAAGAGCTTTCTGTTTACGCACTGGCAAAACTGTACTACTGGTTGGTATTCTTTTAAATAACCTCTGTTCAAAAGAGGTTTTTTCTGCAGATAAATTTTCAGGGAAGACTTCAAAGAATTTTACTTTTAGCCAGACATTAAGCTAAAATTAAAAAACCGACATCGTCTGGACTTTTTCGTTTGTTAGAATTACCCTCTTGTTGGAGCTTAGTTTTAAAATAAGTCAATTTGAAGGATTTGTGCTTGCTTCAAATCTAACACGAGCTGGTCTGAAATGTCGACCCAAATATAAGCTAAATTCAACCTACCAGCATATAGCTTTCAACGGACAAGAAATTAGAAAAGGCTCTATATTTGTAATTATGAATTATCGTATTTTCAAATGTATCTTTAAGAAATGAATGTTAAATTGTTCTTAAAAAGGCTTTTCATTGCATACAATGCTACTTATATATGTTTTTAGTAGTTTTTTTTTTGCCTAGAATAATTTAATTACAGGCTATTTTATATTCCCCTCACATAGCATGCAAAAATGGCTCCAGACAACTTTGGATTTGTTAAGGAATAATCTTGGATTTATGGTAATTTTATAGACACTTCGATTACTTTGCTAGGTAGAAGGCGAACACATTACGCGATGCATCTTTAATGGTTTTTCTGGATACACTAATCGTTTCCTTCACGAATTCAATTTTGAGTCCTTAAAGAGGCTTAACCAAATATTTTGGTTACCCAAAGTTTGGTACCCAAACATTTTGAAAGCTACTTTTCCTACATACTTATCTCATTCCTAAAATCACATAGCTCATAATATATATATATATATATATATATATATATATATATATATATATATATATATATATATATGTATTTAAAAAGTCCTTTAAAAGTGTCACCACTTTTAAAGGCAAAAATGGAGCAAAGAGTTGCTATGCCACTTACTGGAGGGGGACGATCCCTCTTGGGCCCCAAATTAGTGGGATTTCCGCGGTTACTCCAACGGTTCCTTTATATTAACGTGATCGGGTGGTCTATGGCTACATTTAAAGCCAAAGTTTACCGATAAGATTTTCTAATTAACCCTTTAGTCTCGGCCTAAGCTGAAAAGTAAAATAGGTACATAGAAAAATTCTTACTGTATTAACACTCACGCTGTATAAAAATGAACTGAACTGAAAAAGAACAAATTCTCCCAGCCCGCTAACCGCAGCACGCGGTGGAGGTTACTAGGGGTGGTAAATGAATCTTTCCAGCCAATCCCAGGGCTCCTAATATACTGGCCAATCTCCCTAACTGCGCGCTTTTTCCCTCGTGGACAATTAAACACGTACGCAGTTAAGAGGACCCAAAATGGCGTCAAAAAATAATAGGAAAATTAACATTTATTACTTAAAGAAGGAAAATAATGATGGGGCCCAAAGAAATGAATCTGGGAGGGACATTTATCTGACAAAACTGGGACCAAGGGTTCCAACATCTCCCTCCTAAGATAAATTGCCCACATCCCCGTTGAATTGGCTGGAAATTCAAGCACATTCAAATTAAAATAAATTAAATTAAAATAAACACTGAATTTACTGTTCATCTTCCTCTGGTCTTCCAGGTCTTCCAGGTTCATTTTTTCCAGAGAGTTCCTGCCGTGCAAGGGTTTCTGCCTTGCCGAGTAGTATGGGGTACTATGAAGTTTTCCTCTTCTTTCAGCATCCTCTTTTTGTGGATTATCAACATTTTGAACCCGAGTATCCAGTATTTCGTTTTTCCGATAGGGTGGCACAGCCTTCCCATTTGTTTTATGGGCCGGTTCACCTTCCCGCCTTGTCAACGAAGTAGCATATTTTTCCGTCGTAGTGTAATTTTGTAATTTGTCCTCTGTTAAAGAAGTCGCTTCTAACGATAGGAGATTTCCGATATCTCCAAAGTCTCCTCCCACTAAAACATTAACTGCTAGAGTAGGTATTAACCTTACTTTTATTGCTCTTCTCTAGACTATCCCGTAATTCTTTGCAATTTCTATCCTTACCCAAGTAGACGTGTATGGGTGCTTGTCTCCATAATACCATAAAATTGTAATCTTATTTTTATGGTTTATCCCCGTTCTATTAATTCGGTCAGTTCGCACATAGGTTTGGTCACTGCAGAAATGAATTGCTATTACTACGTTCAACTTTCTGTATATTTTATGTGACTCTGTAAATGTGTAATTTTTTTTCTTTACTATGGGTCAGGGCCCAGGCGGTCATGTTTTTTGGATTTTTGTCGTGTTTACTGGGGCAGCTTCTTGCAAACTGCCCCGGGATACTACAGTTATATCCAGTTAGTTCGCCGTGTGCGGTGTTTTAGTGCCTATTTTTGTTATACTCTCTACATTGAAATATGTCTGTCTTCCCAAAGTCTTCTGTTATCCGGGCCAACCTATTTGCCATTTCCGCCATTTCTTCGCTTGTTTTTGGGTTCTTTTCTTTCAAATATATTTTCAATTCTCTGTGGGTATTTTCTAAAAATTGTTCCATTACTAATTTATTTACCACTTCCGTCAATTTTTCTTTTATCTCTTCCGGGTCTTCATACATTCTATAATTTTCTAACTCTAGCCATTTTAAACACATATCTTTTAATTTGTACCCGAATTCATTATATGTTTCGTTGTCTCGTTGTCTTTCGCTTCTAAACCTTCTTTGAAAGTGCTCGGGGAAGAGTGGAAATTTTTCAAAAATGGCTTGCTTTAGTCTTTCAAAATCTTTTGAGTATTCTATTGGTAATACTTTATATGCAAGTTGTGCTTTGTAGTTAAGGAGGGGCTGTATTCTTGTTACCCAATTTTCTCTCGGCAACCCGCTTAATTCCGCCGTTTTTTCAAAGTTGTGTATGCATAAATGTACATTTTCATTTTCCTTCATTGGTTGAAGGTTTACTGCCTGCATTATCTCTATTGTAGACGATTTCTGAGGCTCTTGGTAATTTCTCCTTGCAATAATTTCCATTATGTATTTTCTTTCCTCTCTGTCTGCCTCTTCCTTTTTTTCTCTGGCTATCCTATCAGCCTCTTCCTTTTTTTCTCTTTCTCGTCTATCTTTCTCTCTTTCTTTCTCCATGAAATTTAATAATTGTTGTGTCGTATCTATTTGAGTACTCCTTCGCGAGCTCCTACTGGAAGTTGAGCTTCTACTACTCCTGCCACTTGGTCTACTCTGAACCTCACTGTTATTATATTCTCTTAACTCGTTTTCTGAGTCCAATCGTTGTATAAATTTCTTTTCTCCTCCCAACTCTCCTACTTTTTGTACCTTCTTTGAAGGATGAGATTATTTTGTTATACTCGTTCTTTCATATGATAATTTTTCTCATGTATTATCGCCACTGTTTCTTTTTTTTGGATTTTTCTATCTGCGAGCAATTCTTTCTGCACTTGTTTTATAATTTTCTCTTCTTCTCTGGTTCGTACCGGGGATTGCTCTATTGCTGATTTTGGTTTCAAAATATACTCTTCACACGTCTCAGAAATGTCTATTTCACCTGTTGAGTGATATGTGGTTCTATTTGATGGTTTTTTTCTTAAGGTATTTCCAGCGGGGGTCGCATATAATTGTGTGTCTGAATAAAATTTTTGTTTTACCGCGGTAGATCTTGTCTGCATTCTTCGTTTGTCCGCCATTATTTTAAGGTTTATTTAACGTCTTTCGTTCAAATGAAAATCCTTTTATCAATGCTTCTTTTTATCCTTTTGTGAAAAATTATTTTCTTTTAATTTGTTGATTATCTGTGGGGGGCTCTGCCTCCCTTGTCTCCCAAGTTATTTATTCACGTGATTTATTGATTAGTAAATTTTATTATCTATTATTATCCGACTAGGCACGGATCAGATAAAATTTTTCTCCTTACAATTTTTATGTTTAGCCTCTAACTAGAATAGGCTACTTTTGTAGGCTAAATTACCCTGTCTCTTCGAAAGCGCGGAATTCTTTTAATTATCAGATTTACGGATAGGACCTTAACTCGCTGGCAGCACTTATTGGAGGTTCTTTGGGCGGGTTCACCACTTTTCAAGGCAAAAATGGCGCAAAGAATTGCAATGCCACTTACTAGAGGGGAACGGTCCTTCTTTGGCCTCAAACTAGTGGGATATCCGCGATTACTCCAACGGTTCCTTTATACTAACGTGATCGGGTGGTCTATGGTCACATTTAAAGCCAAAGTTTACCGATAAGATTTTCTAATTAACCCTTTAGTCTCGGCCTAAGCTGAAAAGTAAAATAGGTGCATAGAAAAATTCTTACTGTATTAACACTCACGCTGTATAAAAATGACCTGAACTGAAAAAGGACAAATTCTCCCAGCCCGCTAACCGCAGCACGCGGTGGGGGTTACTAGGGGTGGTAAATGAATCTTTCCAGCCAATCCCAGGGCTCCTAATATACAGGCAAACTTCCCTAACTGCGCACTTTTTCCCTCGTGGTCAATTAAACACGTACGCAGTTAAGAGGACCCAAAATGGCGTCAAAAAATAATAGGAAAATTAACATTTATTACTTAAAGAAGGAAAATAATGAAGGGGCCCAAAGAAATAAATCTGGGAGGGACATTTATCTGAAAAAAATGGGACCAAGGGTTCCAACATATATATATATATATATATATATATATATATATATATATATATATATATATATATATATATATATATATATATATATATATATATATATATATATATATATATATATATATATATATATATAATGCTCGCTTAAAGAGAGTAGACATTACCATGGAAAAAATGGAGATTATGGTTGTTTTAAGTGCTGGAACGAACTTACATTTCAATGAAAATAGATCCAAAAGGAAGAATGCCCCCAAGGGCAATAATAACTTCTGGTTCCATAAACCACTTCTTCTCAGGTATAGGACGAGGAACTGCGTTGATACGACATGGAGCATTGGGTCTTCCAGATACATTTCGACCAATTAAAGTGCCCAACAAAGTCATCGGAAATAAAATGAACAGAGCAATAGCAACCATGTATAACTATAATAAAAATATATCATAACGCAGGGCTATATTAAATTCAAACACATTTCATATTTTGAAATTCAACATTGATTAGAAGGAGAGGAGTCAAGAGTAAATAACTGAAAGACAAGAAAAGAGTAAAATAATTCCTGGCCATCGGATGTCACAATGTAAAGAAAGAATGAAGAGATTGTGATGGATAAGTGGGTAACAAGGATAGCCCTCCGATTTTCAAAATAATAACAATAAAATTTACTGATAATTCATTCTGAAAGGTATCATGAAAATAGTTCGTTTTCCATCTCGCGTTTCTGAAGAAGGAGAAGTTGCTCAATAAGTATTTATAAACTCTTTTAATCCTAGATTTTAGGATATTACAGTTTATGAACCAATGTTTTACTTAGGGTTACAGCTTAAATATGAGACACACAACTTGAAGTTCATATCCTTCTAGTACAGAATTAAACCTAATAAATAAGAATATTCAATAAAAATTATGGTTCGATCCCACTTTATAGGGCTGAAACGAAAAATGCTAAGATGGTTGGATCTATGCTAATGAGATGGTTGGAAAAAATGTAAAGATGGATTTTCTAGATGAAGAATGATAGGTTGCCAAAAGTCATGCTTTCTAACAATCCAGCTGGGACCAAACGAAAAGTAGAAAGTCCCATAATGAGATAGGAAGAGTCTATAAGAAAGAATGAAATCCATGGAAGGGAGTAAAGAATAAGTCTCTGAACAGAGTTGCGTGAAATAGAAGCGTGCGCAGCTCCATTAGCCTCAAGAGGCATGGTAGTACAATGGGTTGTGCGTAATAGCAGTAGTAGCACTAATTGCACGGAGCTACAGAGCAGAGAAACAGGGTAATTTGACCAAGTACTCTCAATCAGTAAAGTTTTAAGGCCTTAAAACCAAGGGAATAAATTGTTCAAGAATGAAGCTGTTTCTTTTCTTATTTCTGTTTTGTTTGTTTTTTTGCTGTTGCTGTTAATTACATAATCTGATTTGTCTTTTTCGCAACTGTAAAGCGACTAAATAGATTCCACCGAAAAACAGTCACTGGAAGACTATTTAGAACTGTTTTCTTCAAAACTTTGCACATTGTCCAGTTTGATCTCGTAAAGCAGGCTTTAAGTAAGTAAAATAATCCGTATTTTTGTATGGAGAGGCATTCCAACTAGCTGCTAGTACAAAGTGGTTTCTAAAACATATGGCAAGGGGGTTAAATTAGTCACTATACTGTAACCATGGCAAAAAAAACTGCAGTAGATTTTTTTGTTTTTAAACCCATAGTTTACAAATCTTTATCTTTATTGTCATTTTTCTTTAGTGCAGCATAAATTACGTTTTTCACTGCTGAATTTGGCCTACAGGGTTTACGTTTTTTTTTTATGATTCACTATTAATAACTCAGGACAGAGAATCAGTTAATTTTTTACTTTTGTATATAATTTATATCTTAAAATGTTTTTTTTTCATTCTGTTGATCCCCCTTTACCCCCTCTTTTTTCATAAATCAGCTCTATTCAGTTCCACTATTAAATTTTTTGCCTTAATATATATTCAAAGCTTCTACAAAAGATCAGGAATAAACTTACAATTGATTTGAAATGAAGCATTCTAGTGGCATGATAATAAATTGCAAAAAAATTGACGAAGAACACAGCAGTTCCAATTAATACTGGTAACAGCATAACCGTAACTAAATACTGGCGTATCCATTTCTTGCCCCCCATACGGGAATAAAGACTTCCTCCAACATACCCACTTACTGGTGACGCCAAGGCGTAGACAAGTAGAGCAGTAGAAAGTAATGATCCTCGCCTAGAAAGAAACAAGATGCTAAGTATGAACAAACCTGACTAAGGCTTCAGCGTTAAATCATTTCAAGGCCCAAATATCCTAATACCACTCTTCTAAATTGTTCCAGTGTATGGGTATTAAGCGACAAAAAGAACAATTTAATAGCCCCAAAGTTCAGGATTAATGGACACTTGTACTAGGCTATTTTTCTTTGGCTTCCGATTCTTTTCGTAGCTTTACCAGCTTTTACTTAAGCATAGCATTTGTTAACAAAGAAAATTTTTACATAGCCTTGGTTAACAAAGACCTGTTCTGTAGATTTAAAAATAAAATAAACTAATATAATGAGATAGATAATATAAAGATAACGAATGCATGTTTAATTTCTGATGATGTAACAAATTGGGGGGGGGGGGGGTGAGGTATAAACTAGCAGAATTCCTTCGCTCAGCTTCACAAAATCTGACATATTTGGTAACAATCACGATGAGCGCACTCCGACAACAGGGTCAATAATGGGACAATAGAGCACAGCTTATGGCTTTCTATTCTGTAGGAAAGAACCCAAAATCAATTATTTTTGGATACAAATAATTTGATATCTTCATTCACCAAGGTTGATATTTCCAAAATACTCCTTTTGAACTTCAACTAAGTTAAAAATTCGAAACCGCTTCAATGATAGTCAATTTTGCTTAACGCTCATCAATTCAACAGGCCAAAACAAAGGATAATTTTTTTTTTAAGAGCAAGGGGAATAGGAATAATATCAGTCTGCTGACACTTGTCCAATAAGCCCCTTGCCCCAACCCATTCAAACAGACAAAGAATGACCTAAAACAAGGCCTTTTTCGTGATTTGACACTATTTATTTAATCTTCATTAGAAGTACCTAAATTGAACTCGATTACTTAATAATAGCCATTTGCTTTTTAATTAACGTAACTTCTCTTTTTTTTAATACAAAAACGTAAATGTACTCTTTTCTTGGTTTAAAATCATAACCGACTGAATCACAAATTCCACCTTGAATATTCATCAAATCTTACTGCACATTCTGAGACAGAAAGCA
The DNA here is from genome assembly GCF_049724085.1 of Artemia sp. Qi Xiang Cuo. Classification (NCBI taxonomy): domain Eukaryota; kingdom Metazoa; phylum Arthropoda; class Branchiopoda; order Anostraca; family Artemiidae; genus Artemia; species Artemia sp. Qi Xiang Cuo. The sequence continues at coordinate 31,898,802 of NC_142795.1, forward strand.
TCATATCTTTAAGCAGCAACAGATGATTCACAGCCTCAATCAACGAAGATTATATATATATACGTATATATTGAGCGATTTTCAGCATTCTAATTATTGGGCTTCAGCAAAAGGGCCAAGTGGAATTATATTAGCAGACAATTCTTTGCCAGTTTTTTAGTTCTCGTGATTTTTTTTAATTTTTTCTTGCTTCTATTGTTTCTCATGACTCTAAAATTCAAATTCGGCTCTTTGGGGCTTGTGATAATATTTAAAAAAATAAATATCTTATCTTAAAATTCAGCTTACCTGGAGGATAGTGCTTCAAAAACAGACAACTTTGACCCTTGTACATAACAGCAAAAAAAGAAATAAAAAACGAGGAATAGTGAAGAGAAAAGAATGTGCTATCATTTGAAATCAAATTGACTTAGCTATAGCATTTCAATGATACACTTGAAATATATTACACTAAAAGATTATTTTAGTACTCAGAAATCACGTACTTCCCTAAACCAAATCTTTTTCGTTATATAAACTACAACTAAAATGCCTGGCGTTATGAAATTTGCGATAAAATGTTTGCATTTCTCCTCTTTTACTATTACTGTATACTCCTATCCATGAGTTATCTCCATATTGTACTTTGACCGTGAGCAATCCAGCTAAGCATTAACATGTCCGTTTGCTTGTCATCTCCAAGGGATAGTTTTAGTTTCAAGAATAAACTAAGTAGCGTTGATTTGTTTGCAACAATATCGTCAGAATTTCTTAATAATTGCTTTGCTATAAAAATAACAATAAACTTACTCTGTGTAAAGTTCTCCGAGAATGGCAAAAATTATAACGCAAAATACAACTGCAGTTATATGGAGCCCGCATCCTATTAATGCAGAGAAAAAGGTAGCATGTTGAGCTGGTCTAAATACCTCACCATGGACTTGTTTCCAGCCGTATTCATCACCTAAATCGTGATCCTGAAACAAATCGAAAGAATTAGTTACATTTATATTATTAACCAAGGAATAATTGTATATAACTCCGTAAATTTTTTCTCTAACAGTACACGTTTTTTCTTCTGAAAATTAGAATGCTACAATTTTCCGGTGTGAAAAAACCGATCTAGATTGGTCACGGGGAAATTCATTTTACCCTACCATACTGCTTAATATTTTTCATAAATCGTCTGCTGACTGAAATTAGAGACCTCTAAATACTAATACTGGAAAAGATAGCATTGAGGTAGTTAAAGGAAACGTTATCTAAAGGGATTGAGTCACTTGGTCTTTTTGGACAGCTCATAACTGTAATCAGAAGCCGAAACGAAAACAAGGAAGTGCTGTGCCAATAAGAGACTTGAATCCACATTTGAATGGTAGTGCCAGGGAACCAAGCTTCGCTCGTTGAAAAGAAAGACAATTTTTTCAATCTCTTTCGCCAAGCAACTTTAATTTTATTTTATCCGGAAAATCGTTCGTCAATCAAATCTCCTAATTTCAATTTTAAAAAGCACATTAAGGCTAAAAATTAATTAAGTTGTCAATTGTATAGAATAATTGGTACTGGTGCAGTATGCGGGCACCGCTGTATACTGTATGCGGAATGTCAAACGGAAAATGCTACAGTCAAACGGGAGAGAGAGATACCCGGTACTAAAACAGTTGTTAGAGTGGAATTGATCTAATATGAATGTTAAGATTACAATTTGGGATTTGCCAAAGACAGAAAGAGGCAGTTGAATTTTTACGGGATAAGGGGTCAAGGGCGGATCCAGGATTTTTTTTCTGGGGGGGGGGTTAATAATTTTTGACTTTTTCGGGGGGGGGGGGTTTACTAATTTTTGACTCAGTTTTTGACTAATTTTACTAATTTTTACCTAGGTTTTACTAATTTTCGACTCGGTCAAAAATTTCAGGGGGGGGTTCAAACCGGGTAACCCCCCCTGGATACGGCTTTGTAAGGGGTTATTGTCAAGGTGTAAGACAAAAGGATGCGAAAATGGACATACCATGACTTTATACTTGTATGAGAAGCATATTGGACAATATTGGAGGTGTTGTGTACGGCAATGTAAGCAAAAAGTCGGTTTGCCTAACCTAACCTAACATTCCACATACAGTATATAGCGATGCCCGCATAATGCACCAGTGCCGAATAATTTGTTGGTATAAGTATGCAAAAAGTTTGCCGAATAATATAAAATACTACTAATTTTTTGTGTGAAAAAGATTAAAAAACACGCCTTTCTTTTCAAGGAGCAAAAAGTCAGTCCTTTAGTACTATCTTATGGCATGTAAGCAAACATGCTATAAGGTCTATCTTGTAGCAAAATTAGTCTTCGATATAATTTGTGTTAATGAGCATCTGCTTAATCAAGATAATAGCACAAGACTGATTACTTCTGCTGATCATCAGTTTTTTTATCCGCCCAGCTAAAAGTACTGGGGGTCGACCCTCGAGGGGCTTAATGATAGCTGTTACAAATAAGTGTAATTGTAATCTGCTTGAGTCTGATGTATGTCTTGCGGTAGAATTTAGTGGTTTTATTGCTGTTTGTGTTTATATGCCTACAAACTATAGAAATGACCGATCGAGTCACAAGTTTACGTCTGCCTGCTCGTCATTGTCGAAACTACTTGAAAGAATAGCTCTTACCCGTAAAGCTTGTGTTACTATGGGTGATTTTAATACGAAAATTAATTATATATAATTGGTCACTCACAAATGTTAAATGCTAGATTGCCGCAAAACTTCTATTGTCTACAGAAAAATAGATCGTTTACCTATATACATAATTTCGTGTTTACTGATATGTATGTATGTATTTATTTATGACCCATCATACACAAAGAAAAAAGAAAGATGGAGTACATTCAAAACAAAGAAAAGAGAAGAAAACCAAACGATCAAAAGCAAAAACCAACATTAAACATCAAAAAAGGACATTTTGCCATTCATGGCCAGTTTCCTTACTGCACATATCAGCATTAAGCTCACATAGCTTGATACATGAATCCGATAGGCTATATTTTCTTATAAGGTACGAGTTACGGGTCCACGCGGGGACTCGCAGTAGAAACTTAGCATATCCAAAAAACGCACGCTTCAGTCTAAGACGATCAAATTCACTAAATATTCGGTAAAACGACACTAAATAAAGAATATGCGGCAGCAGGGGCGTAGGCAGCATACTGTCTAGGGGGGGGCAGTCGATAGTGTGACGGAGGGCCTTCAATCAACTGCTTTTCCAACCATCTGCTTTTTCAGCCATATCTAATGTAAATTTGAAGGTCTAGGGGGGCAGCTGCCCCCCTGCCACCACCTCCCTACGCCCATGTGTGGCAGGGCTACACTATTATAAATCCTTGCGAGAAGGGCTCTATTCAAATAGAATTGGGAACTTACAATCGCACCATATGAACGACGGATTTTACTCTCCATATTTTCCAACATTAGTTGCTTAGTTTTCTTAAGACTCTTACCAGTTGGGAGACCAAGATATGTCAACTTATCTCAAGGCTTTACTCCAGTACCATTCAAATCTATAGATACATCATCAACTCTAGTCACACCTAACTCATTGAAAATCAGAACTTCACATTTTGCTGCGTTTAGGGAAAGCCCAATTTCACGGTAATTTTCTGGAATTTCTTGGAAACATTTTCCTAACCCACTAGTGGTCTTATTAACATTAAGAACATCATCTGCGTAACAAAGTATCGATAAATCCATCCCTTTATAAATACAACACGAAGAAAGTTGACACTGAGCTGGCAACGTTGCATTATTATATATTGTGGATGAAGTAATCGCACCCTGTTTAACCCCAATGCGAATTGGTATTTCATTGGTGAATAAATCATTTCCAGGAATACGTATTTTAGGTTTCATATGGCGGTACATGTAACGGATAGGTCTAACTAAATCTGGCGATACCACACGGTTCAGAAGCTCCTTCATTGCCTGGGGATGCAATAGCGAGTCAAACGCTTTACTAACATCTTACGTTCCAAGGGCTAGGGTCCCATCGGACTCATCTGCATCAATCAATAAATTACACAAACATTTTAGAGCATGGAAACATCCCAGCTTAGGCTGGAATCCGAACTGATAAGGAGGCAAATAGCAAGTAGAACGTAGACTATTAATTATAAGCAATTCAAAAACCTTAGCAAATACACTTGAAACAGTTATGGGTCGGTACGACGAACACTCATATGGATCCTTCCCTTTTTTGAGGATCGGTGAAATAAGACTTAAACAAAAAGAATCCAAGACTACACCACTGCAAAAAACCATTTGGTAAAGCATCGAAAGATGACAAATCAGCTTATCAGACGCATTTTGAAAATGAAGGGCACATATACCATCACAACCCTTTGATTTTTTCTTTTTAAGCTTTCGTATAGCTTCACTCAAGTCTTTGGTACTAACTACAAAGGCACCCGGTCCGGGATTAAACAGTCGATCGTTTAGTTCACTTTCAAATTTCTCACATTTTTTATCATCAGATTCAGCAAACTGATTCATAAAATACTAATACCATTGTATCTCACTGATAGTAGCTATATTTTCCCCAGTTTTACTATAGGCCGAACGAGTCTTCCGTACCTTATGTGGGTCCTTTGATATCGTTTCGGTAACTACAACACTCTGAACAACTCTGTAAGATTTGAGCTCCTTCTAAAAACGCCACTTTGTAAGTATCCGCAAGGTATTAACAATTCCATTTCTAGGTTTTTCACACTCATTCCACAAACGTAGCCAGAACTTCGAGGATTGACATGCGGCTTTAAGGCTTTCGTTTTTAGACCATCCAAACTTCTCGGTGCCCGTTCTACACTTTCTTATAGGGACAGCGTACATCTTGGCTATTTTTAGAGCATGGGTAATCTGTGCACAGTAAAAATTTAGCTCAATCCGTATCGCAGACTGGTCCATCCCAGGTTGCCGCTGAAGGAGCCGAAACGGAACTAGAATTTTATCCAATATGCGGTCGCACTCCGCTTGGAAGATATCCTTATCAATCTTATCCCAACATTTAAGATGAAAAAATTTGGCTTTCTTTTACCAAGTTCAGAAGAATGAATACCACTTCTGGGAATTGAGAGGACAGTGGGATATGATCACTATATTCACCTTCCAGACCGACTTCAACCATTAGATCGGAATTGGGAGGATGGAGAAATACCGCATGGTCAAGGTTAGACGTGCTTCCAGAAAAGGAGATAAACGTATAATTTTTGTTTTTCGGAATGGGGGATCTCTAGCGGCAGATAGTTAATGTTTCTGACGACTTTCTTTTAAGTGACCATTCGCATCTTGAGTTTCATCTACCACTCAGTTCTTTTGAGACATATGCTCCCTCTAGACCCAAGTGGTTCACTAAACAGAACTGGAGTCGTATTGATATATTTACTTACCAGATGCTACTTGATTCTTACTTCGATGAGATAAGGGTCCCGTTTCATTTGCTTTCGCGGGTAAAATCTGACCGGCTTCTCGATTTGAATTGTTCTTTGTTTGACTTGGTGCATAGTATGAAAACGGCTGCATCCGTTGCGGTTCCGTCGGAAAAAATAAAGGTCAATACCCGTAAGAGAGGCTGGTCAGATTTTCCTGGTTTGAAGGTTGAAAAGTCTCGCCATGTGTTTTGGAGACAAGTTTGGGTTGATTGTGAAAGACCACGTTCAGAATGAGTTTTCAAAATTATGAAGTCGAGTAAACACCAATATTAAAACAAGGTGGAATCTTGGAAAAGAAATCAAGTTAAGGAGATGTCGCGGGAAATAAACTTATCCGTTCTTCTTCGTCGCCGCCCGATAGCATTGAAATAAATAGATGGTTTGAACATTTTTCTTCAATTTTTGCGGCTGATCCTCCATCATTAGAAAGTAATTTCCGGGACATTCTGATACAGCATTTTGATCGACTAAACCAATACAGTAACTGGCTTACTATTACCCCGTGATGTGTTGAATCTTTTTTTTTGTCCTCTTCCTTTAGGAAAATCGCCTGGGGCAGATGGTATTCAGCCGGAACATCTGAGGTATGGTACCCCCAAACTGTTCTGTTTAGTCAAATAGCTTTATTGTTCCAAGCAATAGTATCGCAACAGTCTGTCCCACAAGGCTGGTGTCAGGTGGTCGTTACCTGTATACATAAGAAGGGGAAAGACCCTAAATATTGTTCTTCGTAGAGGCCTATCACTATTTGTTCAGCTCTAGCAAAGTTACTGGAGAAGATACTGTGCCCTATAGTGGCAGCGCGAGCGGATGTGGGTGACGATCAGTTCGGTTTCCAGTCCCGTCTCGGTGTTCAGAATGCAAATGCAATTTTTATTTCAATTGTTGAACAGTTTAAGAAACGAAAAACTCCTTATTCGTCTGCGCAATAGACATATCTAAGGCGTTTGATTCTGTCCTACATTCGCAAGCAGTCCTATGACTACTAAGGGCAGGAGTTGACCGCTTTGTCTGTAAATGTCTATGGCAATGGTATCGAAAATCTCAAGTAAGAATTCAGTCTGCAGGACAGCTTTCTGGACCTATAGAGATACGTAGGGGTGTTAAACAAGGCTCTGTTATATTTAACAATGCAGTACGTTCTGCGACAAAACCGATAGAAGAATTTTTGATGGATGATGGAATTGATGCTAGTCATCTATCTTACGCAGATGATCTACTTTTGATAAGTGATAATTTAGAATCTTTACAGAAAGCTATTAATGCCGTTTCGTCTGTACTTGGAAATATTGGGCTAACAATAGAGTCGTCTAAGACTGAATTCGTCGTTTTGAACGAAGAAACACTGCCAAATCGTATTTTTGATGTTTGCGGGAAGACAGTTGTCCAAAAGGATATGTTTGAGCATCTCGGACTCCGATATGGGAATTATACTAAAGCTACTAAAAATTTAGTTATTGCGACACTTAAGGAAAAACTGCAGAAAACTTACGGTATATTTGCGTGAACTAAAGGTCAATTTGACGAGATTACGCTCGGTCGTCTCTGTAACTCCATGATCGTGCTACATGTCTTTTTTTTACCCACTTTATGGACTTACGTTGGTAACACTTAATGTAATCAAATTCGTTCAAATTTTTATCGGTATTGCAAATATTTATTGGGAATTCCCATATGGTTCAGAAACTCTCATGTTTCGCAGAGGTACTATATTTTTGAGATAAGTGAGAAAATGGACGAGTTGTCTACCCGTTTGAAAAGTCGAAACGGAACAATCCACGACTTTCTATTGGCTAGTCTTGTGCATTAAAATCGTGATTTGGAATTCATTTGTTTTTCACTCTTCCATAGTTATCGCAGTTTAATTTTGTTTTGTAGCGTTGCGTGATTTTTTCGTTCTTTTTTCTTTCGTTTAGAACTCCTTCGAGCATTTACACTGTACTGTATGTGTACAAGTTGAAGTACCTATCCTTTTCACCCACAACTTTACTTTACAGCTTTTTGAATGCTCCAACACCAAGCAATACTTTTCAAAGGCATTTCAGAACCAGTTATTTTCTTAATGTCATTCCTAAACCCATTTTACAAGTTGAAGTATCCCATCCTTTACACCCACAACTTTACAGCTTTTTGAATGCTCCAACACCAAGCAATACTTTTCAAAAGGCATTTCAGAGCAAGTTCCTTTCTTAAAGTCCTTCCTAGACCCATTTTACATGTTGAAGTACCCATCCTTTTCACCCACAACTTTACTATACTGCTTTTTTTGAATGCTCCAACACCAAGCAATACTTTTCAAAGCCATTTCAGAACAAGTTCTTTTCTTAATGTCCCTCCTAAACCCATTTTACAAGTTGAAGCATCCATAATTTTCATACACAACTTTACTTTACCGCTTTTTGAATGCCCAACACCAAACAATACATTTCAAAAGGCATTTTAGAACAAGTTCTTTTCTTAATGTCCCTCCTAAACCCATTTTACAAGTTGAAGTATCCCATCCTGTACACCCACAACTTTACTTTACAGCTTTTGGATACCCCAACACCAAGCAATACTTTTCAAAAGGCATTTCAGAACAAGTTCCTTTCTTAATGTCCCTCCTAAACCCATTTTACAAATTGAAGTACCCATCCTTTTTACCCAAAACTTTACTATACTGCCTTTTTGATTGCTCCAACACCAAGCAATACTTTTCAAATGAAATTTCACGACAAGTTCTTTTCTTAATGTCACTTCTAAACCCATTTTACAAGTTGAAGTACCCATCCTTTTCATCCACAACTTTACTTTACAGCTTTTTTGAATGCTCCAACACCAAGCAATACTTTTCAAAAGGCATTTCAGAACAAGTTCTTTTCTTAATGTCCTTTCTAAACCCATTTTACAAGTTGAAGTACCCATCCTTCCTTTTCACCCACAACTTTACTTTACTGCCTTTTGAATGCTCCAACACCAAGCAATACTTTTCAAAGGGCATTTCACGACAAGTTCTTTTCTTAATGTCCTTCCTAAACCCATTTTACAGGTTGAAGTACCCATCCTTTCTTTTCACCCACAACTTTACTTTACAGCTTTTTTGAATGCTCCAACACCAAGCAATACTTTTCAAAAGGCATTTCACGACAAGTTCTTTTCTTAATGTCCCTTCTAAACCCATTTTCCAACTTGAAGTACCAATCCTTTTCACCCACAACTTTACTTTACAGCTTTTTTGAATGCTCCAACACCAAGCAATACTTTTCAAAAGGCATTTCAGAGCAACTTCCTTTCTTAATGTCCCTTCTAAACCAATTTTCCAACTTGAAGCATCCATTCTTTTCACTCACAACTTTATTTTACAGCTTTTTTGAATACCTCAACATCAGGCAATACTTTTCAAAAGACATTTCAGGGCAAGTTCCTTCCTTATTTTCCCTTCTAAGCCCATTTTATAACATGAAGTATCCTTCCTTTTCGCCCCCAACTTTACTTTACAGCTTTTTGGATACCTCAACACCAAGAAATACCTTTCAAAAGACATTTCAGAACAAGTTCCTTTCTTAATATCCCTTCTAAACCCATTTTCCAACTTGAAGTACCAATCCTTTTCACCCACAACTTTACTTTACAGCTTTTTGGATACCTCAACACCAAGCAATACCTTTCAAAAGTCATTTTAGAGCAAGGTCCTTTCTTAATGTCCCTTCTAAACCCATTCTCCAACTTGAAGTACCCATCCTTTTCACTTACAACTTTACTTTACAGCTTTTTGGATACCTCAACACCAAGAAATACTTTTCAAAGGGCATTTCAGAGCAAGTTCCTTTCTTAATGTCCCTCCTAAACCCATTTTACAAGTTGAAGTACCCATCCTTTTCACCCACAACTTTACTTTACAGCTTTTTGGATACCTCGACACCACGAAATACCTTTCAAAAGGCATTTCAAAACAAGTTCTAGCAATACTTTTCAAAGGGCATTTCACGACAAGTTCTTTTCTTAATGTCCTTCCTAAACCCATTTTCCAACTTGAAGTACCAATCCTTTTCACCCACAACTTTACTTTACAGCTTTTTTGAATGCTCCAACACCAAGCAATACTTTTCAAAAGGCATTTCAGAGCAACTTTTTTTCTTAATGTCCCTTCTAAACCCATTTTCCAACTTGAAGCATCCATTCTTTTCACTCACAACTTTACTTTACAGCTTTTTGGATATCTCAACATCAAGAAATACTTTTCAAAAGACATTTCAGGACAACTTCCTTTCTTAATGTCCCTTGTAAACCCATTTTACAAGTTGAAGCATCCATCCTTTTCACGCACAACTTAGCTTTACAACTTTTTGGATACCTCAACAACATGAAATACCTTTCAAAAGACATTTCAGAGCAAGTTCCTTTCTTAATGTCCCTTCTAAACCCATATTACAAGTTGAAGTACCCATCCTTTTCACCCACAACTTTACTTTACAGCTTTTTGGATACCTCAACACCAAGCAATACCTTTCAAAAGGCATTTCAGAGCAAGTTCCTTTCTTAATGTCCCTACTAAACCCATTTTCCAACTTGAAGTACCCATCCTTTTCACTTACAACTTTACTTTACAGCTTTTTGGATACCTCAACACCAAGAAATACTTTTCAAAAGGCATTTCAGAGCAAATTCCTTTCTTAATGTTCCTCCTAAGCCCATTTTATCAGTTGAAGTACCCATCCTTTTCACCCACAACTTTACTTTACAGCTTTTTGGATACCTCGACACCATGAAATACCTTTCAAAAGGCATTTCAGAACAAATTCCTTTCTTAATGTCCCTTCTAAACCCATTTTCCAAGTTGAAGTACCCATACTTTTCACCCACAACTTTACTTTACAGCTTTTTGGATATCTCAACACCAAGCAATACTTTTCAAAAGACATTTCAGAGCAAGTTCCTTTCTTAATGTCCCTCCTAAACCAATTTTACAATTTGAAGCATCCATCCTTTTCACTCACAACTTTACTTTATAGCTTTTTGGATGCCTCAACACCAAGAAATACCATTCAAAATGCATTTCAGAACAAATTCTTTTCTTAATGTCCCTTCTAAACTCATTTTCCAACTTGAAGTACCCATCCTTTTCACCCACAACTTTACTTTACAGCTTTTTGGATATCTCAACACCAAGCAATACCTTTCAAAAGGCATTTCAGAACAAGTTCTTTTCATAATGTCCATCCTAAACCCATTTTACAAGTTGAAGTACCCATCCTTTTCACCCACAACTTTACTTTACAGCTTTTTGAATGCTCCAACATCAAGCAATACTTTTCAAAGGCATTTCAGAACCAGTTATTTTCTTAATGTCCCTTCTAAACCCATTTTCCAACTTGAAGTACCAATCCTTTTCACTCACAACTTTACTTTACAGCTTTTGTATGCCTCAGCACTAAGAAGTACTTTTCAAAAGACATTTCAGATCAACAACCTTTCATAATGTTCCTTCTAAAACCATTTTCCAACTTAAAAGTACCCGTCCTTTTCACTCACAACTTTACTTTACAGCTTTTTGGATACCTCAACACCAAGAAATACTTTTCAAAAGACATTTCAGAGCAAGTTCCTTTCTTAATGTCCCTCCTAAACCAATTTTACAAGTTGAAGCATCCATCCTTTTCACCCACAACTTTACTTTACAGCTTTTTGGATGCCTCAACACCAAGAAATACCATTCAAAAGGCATTTCAGATTAACTTCTTTTCTTATTGTCCCTTCTAAACCCATTTTCCAACTTGTACCCATCCTTTTCACCCTCTTAATGTCCCTCCTAAACCCATTTTACAAATCCTTTTCACCATAACTTTACTTTACAAATTTTGTGCACGCCACAATATCATGCAAGTTTCCACTTCAGTTCAGATTTTTTTTGTACACGCCACAATATCATGCAAGTTTCCACTTCAGTCCAGATTTTTCTCAAAGAGATGAAAAAATCTAAAATACTGTTCCAAATTTTTCATAGAAGATAGAAAGTTCAAGTTATCTTCTGAATTTTATTAAAGAACTTACAGTTCAATTCCAATTTCTCCAAAGAAAATAAAAATCTTCCACTTCAGTTCTTTAATTTCACAAAGACACAAGGAAATTTTAAGTTCTATTTGAAATTTTTCCTTAGAAGATAGAAAAACCTATTCCATAGTTTTGAAGATTATCTTTAAAGACAAAAATTTCTTCTTCAATTTTAAACTTTCTCAACAACTTTAATAAAATTTAAAATTATGGGCTTAACGTTGGAGTACGCGTTGGTTTAGATCTTTATCAGAAAGATGAAAAAATTCAAAATACATTTCCAAATTTTGCATTGAATATGTGAAGTTCAATCTATCTTCGTAATTTTATCAAAGAACTCACAGTTCAATTTTAATTTCTCAAGAGTAAATGAAAATCTTCCACTGCAGTTCTTAATTTCACAAAGACACAAGGAAATTTAAAGTTCTATTTGAAATTTCTCAATGAAGTGAAGAAAAGTTCAAGCTCTCTTCTGAATTTTCTCAATGAAAAAGAAATTAGTTTTTGATCAATTCTATTTTTCCTAATAATATAAAAATGTTCCACTTCAGTTCAGATGTTTCCCCAAAGACATAAATTTAAAATTCTCCTCCAAATTTTTTTGTAGAAGATAGAAAAAGTTACACATTGATCGTGAATATTTCACTATGAAGATAAGGGGCTAATTTTCTCATTGATGTGACGAAAAGTTCAAGTTCTTTTCCTAACTATCCATATGAAAAGAAATAAGTTACAGATCAATTCTATTTTTCAAGAAAAAATAAAAATTTTCCACTTCAGTTCAGATTTTTCTCAAAGAGATGGAAAAAATTTTAAATTACTGTTCTAAATTTTTCATAGAAAAGAAATAAGTTACAGATCAATTCTATTTTTCAAGAAAAATAAAGATTTTCCACTTTAGTTCAGATTTTTCTCAAAGAGATGGAAAATTTTTAAATTACTGTTCTAAATTTTTCATAGAAGATAGAAAAAGTTATACATTGATCATGAAAAGTTAACTCAAGTCTGAATTTTATTAAAGAACATACAGTTCAATTCTAATTTCTCTAGAGAAAAATAAAAATCTTCCACTTCAGTTCTTAATTTCAAAAAGACACAAAGAAATTTAAAGTTCTCTTCTGAATTTTCTTACAGAAAAGAAAAAAGTTATAGTTCAATTCTAATTTTTTTCAACGAAAATAAAAAATCTACAACTATTTAATAAACATTCTAAGCACTTAACATGCTAACGTTTCCTAAGATAATAGAAATATAACAAAGTAATGCATAACATATTTTTATTGAAGTAACAACATGTAGTAACAACATAAAAATACAAAGTCGACCGTGGGGGATTTTCCGGCGAGTATGGTTAGGTTAGGTTAGGTTAGACTAGATTAAGTTAGGTTAGATTAGGTTAGGTTAAGTCAGATTAGGTAAGTTAGGTTAGGTTAGCTAAGTTAGGTTAGGTTAGCTAGTAAACATCTCTCCATGTTTAAGTTAGGTTAGGTTAGGCTAGATTAATTTATGTTAGGTTAGGTTAGCCTACGTACGTGCGCGTACGTAGGCAACATCTCTCCATGTTTAAGTTAGGTTAGGTTAGGCTAGATTAATTTATGTTAGGTTAAGTCAGGTTAGGTTAGGTTAGCCTACGTACGCGCGCGTACATAGGCTAACCTAGCCTAACCTAACATAAATTAATCTAGCCTAACCTAACTTAAACAAGGAGAGATGTTGCCTACGTATGCGCGCGTACGTAGGCTAACCTAACCTAACTTAACCTAACCTAACATAAATTAATCTAACCTAACCTAACCTAACTTAAACATGGAGATATGTTTACTAGCTAACCTAACCTAACTTAGCTAACCTAACTTACCTAAACTGACTTAACCTAATCTAATCTAACCTAACTTAATCTAGTCTAACCTAGCCCAACCTAACCATACTCGCCGGAAAATCCCCCCAGGTCGACTTTGTATTTTTATGTTGTTACTACATGTTGTTACTTCAATAAAAATATTTCATGCATTACTTTGTTATATTTCTATTATCTTAGGAAACGTTAGCATGTTAAGCGTTTAGAAAGTTTATTAAAAAGTTGGAGATTTTTTATTTTCTGTGAAAAAAATTAGAATTGAACTATAACTTTTTTCTTTTCTCTAAGAAAATTCAGAAGAGAACTTTAAGTTTCTTTGTGTCTTTGTGAAATTAAGAACTGAAGTGGAAGATTTTAATTTTTCTCTGGAGAAATTAGAATTTAACTGTAAGTTCTTTAATAAAATTCAGACTTGAGTTAACTTTTCATGATCAATGTATAACTTTTTCTATCTTCTATGAAAAATTTAGAACAGTAATTTAAAAATTTTCCATCTCTTTGAGAAAAATCTGAACTAAAGTGGAAAATCTTTATTTTTCTTGAAAAATAGAATTGATCTGTAACTTATTTCTTTTCTATGAAAAATTTATAACAGTAATTTAAAATTTTTCCATCTCTTTGAGAAAAATCTGAACTGAAGTGGAAAATATTTATTTTTTCTTGAAAAATAGAATGGATCTGTAACTTATTTCTTTTCATATGGATAGTTAGGAAAAGAACTTGAACTTTTCTTCACATCAATGAGAAAATTAGCCCCTTATCTTCATAGTGAAATATTCACGATCATTGTGTAACTTTTCCTATCTTCTACAAAAATTTGGAGGAGAATTTGAAATTTATGTCTTTGGGGAAACATCTGAACTGAAGTGGAACCTTTTTATATTATTAGGAAAAATAGAATTGATCAATAACTAATTACTTTTTCATTGAGAAAATTCAGAAGAGAGCTTGACCTTTTCTTCACTTCATTGAGAAATTTCAAATAGAAGTTTAAATTTCCTTGTGTCTTTGTGAAATTAAGAACTGAAGTGGAAGATTTTTATTTTCTTTGGAGAAATTAGAATTGAACTGTAAGTTCTTTAATAAAATTCAGAAGATAAGTTGAACTTTCTATCTTCTATGAAAAATTTGGAACAGTATTTAAAATTTTTTCATCTCTTTGAGAAAAATCTGAACTGAAGTGGAATCTTGCAAGATGACTAGAACTTGAACTTTTCTTCACTTCGTTGAGAAGATTTAAAATTGAAGTAGAAATTTAATCTTCCGGGAAAATATTCACAACTATGGTATAGCCTTTTCTATCTTCTACGGAAAAATTTCAAATAGAACTTAAAATTTCCTTGTGTCTTTGTGAAATTAAAGAACTGAAGTGGAAGATTTTTATTTTCTTTGGAGAAATTGGAATTGAACTGTAAGTTCTTTAATAAAATTCAGAAGATAACTTGAACTTTCTATCTTCTATGAAAAATTTGGAACAGTATTTTAAATTTTTTCATCTCTTTGAGAAAAATCTGAACTGAAGTGGAAACTTGCATGATATTGTGGCGTGTACGAAAAAAAAATCTGAACTGAAGTGGAAACTTGCATGATATTGTGGCGTGCACAAAAGTTGTAAAGTAAAGTTGTGGTAAAAAGGATTTGTAAAATGTGTTTAGGAGGGACATTAAGAGGGTGAAAAGGATGGGTACTTCAAGTTGGAAAATGGGTTTAGAAGGGACATTAAGAAAAGAAAGTGCTCTGAAATGCCTTTTGAATGGTATTTCTTGGTGATGAGGTATCCATAAAGCTCTAAAGTAAAGTTGCGAGCGAAAAGGATGGAATGGATGCTTCAACATTTAAGATGGGTGTAGGTAGAACATTCAGAAAGAAACTTCCTTTGAAATGACTTTTGAAATGTATTGCTTTGTGTTGAGGTATCCAAAAAGTTGTAAAGGAAAATTGTGGGTGAAAAGGACGGGTACTTCAAGATGGAAAATGGGTTTAGAAGTGACATTAAGAAAAGAAGTTGCTCTGAAATGCCTTTTGAAAGGTATTTCTTGGTGTTGAGGTATCCAAAAAGCTGTAAAGTAAAGTTGTGAGTAAAAAGGATGGATGCTTCAACTTGTAAAATTGGTTTAGGGGGGACATTAAGAAAGAAACTTGCTCTGAAATGCCTTTTGAAAAGTATTTCTTGGTGTTGAGGTATCCAAAAAGCTGTAAAGTAAAGTTGTGAGTGAAAAGGATGGGTACTTTAAGTTGGAAAATGGGTTTAGAAGTGATATTAAGAAATGAAGTTATTCTGAAATGCCTTTTGAAAGGTATTGCTCGGTGTTGGAGCATTCAAAAAGCTGTAAAGTAAAGTTGTGGGTGAAAAGGATTGGTACTTCAAGTTGGAAAATGGGTTTAGAAGGGACATTAAGAAAATAACTGGTTCTGAAATGCCTTTGAAAAGTATTGCTTGGTGTTGAGATATCCTAAAAGCTGTAAAGTAGTTGTGGGTGAAAAGGAAGGATGCTTCAAGTTGGAAAGTGGGTTTAGAAGGGACATTAAGAAAGGAACTTGCTCTGAAATGCCTTTTGAAAAGTATTGCTTGATGTTGGAGCATTCAAAAAGCTGTAAAGTAAAGTTGTGGGTGAAAAGGATGGGTACTTCAACTTGTAAAATGGGTTTAGGATGGACATTATGAAAAGAACTTGTTCTGAAATGCCTTTTGAGAAGTATTGCTTGGTGTTGAGGTATCCAAAAAGTTGTAAAGTAAAGTTGTGGGTGAAAAGGATGGGTACTTCAAGTTGGAAAATGTGTTTAGAAGGGACATTAAGAAAAGAAGTTGTTCTGAAATGCCTTTTGAATGATATTTCTTGGTGTTGAGGCATCCAAAAAGCTGTAAAGTAAAGTTGTGAGTGAAAAAGATGGATGCTTCAACTTGTAAAATTGGTTTAGGAGGGACATTAAGAAAGAAACTTTCTCTGAACTGTCTTTTGAAAAGTATTGCTTGGTGTTGAGATATCCAAAAAGCTGTAAAGTAAAGTTGTGGGTGAAAAGGATGGGTACTTCAAGTTGGAAAATGAGTTTAGAAGGGACATTAAGAAAAGAAGTTGCTCTGAAATGCCTTTTGAATGCTATTTCTTGGTGTTGCGGCCTCCAAAAAGCTGGAAAGAAAAGTTGTGGGTGAAAAAGATGGAATGGATGCTTCAACATCTAAGATTGATTTAGGAAGTACATTAAGAAAGGAAATTCCTCTGAAATGACTTTTGAAAATTATTTCTTTGTGTTGAGATATCCAAAAAGCTGTAAAGGAAAATTGTGAGTGAAAAGGATGAGTACTTCAAGATGGGAAATGGGTTTAGAAGTGATATTAAGAAAAGAAGTTGCTCTGAAATGCCTTTTGAAAGGTATTTCTTGGTGCTGAGGTATCCAAAAAGCTGTAAAGTAAAGTTGTGAGTAAAAAGGATGGATGCTTCAACTTGTAAAATTGGTTTAGGGGGGACATTAAGGAACTTGCTCTGAAATGCCTTTTGAAAAGTATTTCTTGGTGTTGAGGTATCCAAAAAGCTGTAAAGTAAAGTTGTGAGTGAAAAGGATGGGTACTTTAAGTTGGAAAAAGGGTTTGTGATATTAAGAAATGAAGTTATTCTGAAATGCCTTTTGAAAGGTATTGCTCTGTGTTGGAGCATTCAAAAAGCTGTAAAGTAAAGTTGTGGGTGAAAAGGATTGGTACTTCAAGTTGGAAAATGGGTTTAGAAGGGACATTAAGAAAATAACTGGTTCTGAAATGCCTTTGAAAAGTATTGCTTGGTGTTGAGATATCCTAAAAGCTGTAAAGTAGTTGTGGGTGAAAAGGAAGGATGCTTCAAGTTGGAAAGTGGGTTTAGAAGGGACATTAAGAAAGGAACTTGTTCTGAAATGCCCTTTGAAAAGTATTGCTTGATGTTGGAGCATTCAAAAAGCTGTAAAGTAAAGTTGTGGGTGAAAAGGATGGGTACTTCAACTTGTAAAATGGGTTTAGGATGGACATTATGAAAAGAACTTGTTCTGAAATGCCTTTTGAGAAGTATTGCTTGGTGTTGAGATATCCAAAAAGTTGTAAAGTAAAGTTGTGGGTGAAAAGGATGGGTACTTCAAGTTGGAAAATGTGTTTAGAAGGGAAATTAAGAAAAGAAGTTGCTCTGAAATGCCTTTTGAATGGTATTTCTTGGTGTTGAGGCATCCAAAAAGCTGTAAAGTAAAGTTGTGAGTGAAAAAGATGGATGCTTCAACTTGTAAAATTGGTTTGAGAGGGACATTAAGAAAGGAACTTTCTCTGAAATGTCTTTTGAAAAGTATTGCTTGGTGTTGAGATATCCAAAAAGCTGTAAAGTAATGTTGTGGGTGAAAAGGATGGGTACTTCAAGTTGGAAAATGAGTTTAGAAGGGACATTAAGAAAAGAACTTGTTCTGAAATGCCTTTTGAAAGGTATTTCATGGTGTCGAGGTATCCAAAAAGCTGTAAAGTAAAGTTGTGGGTGAAAAGAATGGGTAGTTCAACTTGTAAAATGGGTTTAGGAGGGACAGTAAAAGTATTTCTTGGTGTTGAGGTATCCAAAAAGCTGTAAAGTAAAGTTGTGAGTGAAAAGGATGGGTACTTCAAGTTGAAAATGGGTTTAGGAGGGACATTAAGAAAGGAACTTGCTCTGAAATGCCCTTTGAAAAGTATTTCCTGGTGTTGAGGTATCCAAAAAGCTATAAAGTAAAGTGATGGGTGAAAAGGATCGGTAGTTCAACTTGTAATATGGGTTTAGAAGGGGTATTAAGAAAAGAACTTGCTCTGAAATGCCTTTTGAAAAGTATTGCTTGGTGTTGAGGTATCCAAAAAGCTGTAAAGTAAAGTCGTGGGTGAAAAGAAAGGATGCTTCAACTTGTAAAATGGGTTTAGAAGGGACATTAAGAAAGGAACTTGCTCTGAAATGTCTTTTGAAAAGTATTTCTTGATGTTGAGATATCCAAAAAGCTGTAAAGTAAAGTTGTGAGTGAAAAGAATGGATGCTTCAAGTTGGAAAATGGGTTTAGAAGGGACATTAAGAAAAGAAGTTGCTCTGAAATACCTTTTGAAAAGTATTGCTTGGTGTTGGAGCATTCAAAAAAGCTGTAAAGTAAAGTTGTGGGTGAAAAGGATTGGTACTTCAAGTTGGAAAATGGGCTTAGGAAGGACATTAAGAAAAGAACTTGTCGTGAAATGCCCTTTGAAAAGTATTGCTAGAACTTGTTCTGAAATACCTTTTGAAAGGTATTTCGTGGTGTCGAGGTATCCAAAAAGCTGTAAAGTAAAGTTGTGGGTGAAAAGGATGGGTACTTCAACTTGTAAAATGGGTCTAGGAGGGACATTAAGAAAGGAACTTGCTCTGAAATGCCTTTTGAAAAGTATTTCTTGGTGTTGAGGTATCCAAAAAGCTGTAAAGTAAAGTTGTGAGTGAAAAGGATGGGTACTTCAAGTTGGAAAATGGGTTTAGAAGGGACTTTAAGAAAGTAACTTGCTCTGAAATGCCTTTTGAAAGGTATTTCTTGGTGTTGAGGTATCCAAAAAGCTGTAAAGTAAAGTTGTGGGTGAAAAGGATTGGTACTTCAAGTTGGAAAATGGGTTTAGAAGGGGCATTAAGAAAGGAACTTGCTCTGAAATGTCTTTTGAATGGAATTTCTTGGTGTTGAGTTATCCAAAAAGCTGTAAAGTAAAGTTGTGAGTGAAAAGGATGGATGCTTCAACTTATAAATGGGTTTAGAAGGGACATTAAGAAAAGAACTTGCTCTGAAATGTCTTTTGAAAAGTATTTCTTGATGTTGAGGTATCCAAAAAGCTGTAAAGTAAAGTTGTGAGTGAAAAGAATGGATGCTTCAAGTTGGAAAATGGGTTTAGAAGGGACATTAAGAAAAGAAGTTGCTCTGAAATGCCTTTTGAAAAGTATTGCTTGGTGTTGGAGCATTCAAAAAATCTGTAAAGTAAAGTTGTGGGTGAAAAGGATTGGTACTTCAAGTTGGAAAATGGGTTTAGAAGGGACATTAAGAAAAGAACTTGTCGTGAAATGCCATTTGAAAAGTATTGCTTGGTGTTGGAGCATTCAAAAGGCAGTAAAGTAAAGTTGTGGGTGAAAAGGAAGGATGGGTACTTCAACTTGTAAAATGGGTTTAGAAGGGACATTAAGAAAAGAACTTGTTCTGAAATGCCTTTTGAAAAGTATTGCTTGGTGTTGGAGCATTCAAAAAAGCTGTAAAGTAAAGTTGTGGATGAAAAGGATGGGTACTTCAACTTGTAAAATGGGTTTAGAAGGGACATTAAGAAAAGAACTTGTCGTGAAATGTCCTTTTGAAAAGTATTGCTTGGTGTTGGAGCATTCAAAAAGGCAGTATAGTAAAGTTGTGGGTAAAAAGGATGGGTACTTCAACTTGTAAAATGGGTTTAGGAGGGACATTAAGAAAAGAACTTGTTCGTGAAATGTCCTTTGAAAAGTATTGCTTGGTGTTGGAGGCATTCAAAAGGCTGTAAAGTAAAGTTGTGGATGAAAAGGATGGATGCTTCAATTTGTAAAATGGGTTTAGGAAGGCCATTAAGAAAAGAACTTGTTGTGAAATGCCTTTTGAAAAGTATTGCTTGGTGTTGGAGGCATTCAAAAAGCTGTAAAGTAAAGTTGTGGATGAAAAGGATTGGAACATGAACTTGTAAAATGGGGTTTAGGAGGGACATTAAGAAAAGAACTGGTTCTGAAATGGCTTTGAAAAGTACTGCTTGGTGTTAGAGCATTAAAAAAAGCAGTATAGTAAAGTTGTGGGTGAAAAGGATGGGTACTTCAACATGTAAAATGGGTCTAGGAAGGACTTTAAGAAAGGAACTTGCTCTGAAATGCCTTTTGAAAAGTATTGCTTGGTGTTGGAGCATTCAAAAAGCTGTAAAGTAAAGTTGTGGGTGTAAAGGATGGGATACTTCAACTTGTAAAATGGGTTTAGGAATGACATTAAGAAAGGAACTGGTTCTGAAATGCCTTTGAAAAGTATTGCTTGGTGTTGGAGCATTCAAAAAGCTGTAAAGTAAAGTTTTGTGTGTAAAGGATGGGTACTTCATCTTGTAATATGGGTTTTTGAAGTACATTAATAAAAGAACTGTTTATTAAATGCCTTTTGAAAAGTATTGCTTGGTGTTGGGCATTCAAAAAGCTGTAAAGTAAAGTTGTGTGTGAAAAGGATGAGTACTTCAACTTGTAAAATGGGTTTAGGAAGGACATTAAGAAAGGAACTTCCATTTGTCCTAGTTGATTACGTCAATCTATGCCCATAAATGGATTCCCGTCAGGACCTCCTGATAGGGTTCTACCGATTATGTAATAAATTTCTCAGAAATCTATTTGTCCTAGTTGATTACGTCATTCTACGTCCATAAATGGATTCCCGTCATGACCTTCTGATAGGGTTCTACCGATTATGTAATCAATTTCTCAGAAATCCATTTGTCCTAGTTGATTACGTCATTCTATGCCCATAAATGGATTCCCGTCATGACCTTCTGATAGGGTTCTACCGATTATGTAATCAATTTCTCAGAAATCCATTTGTCCTAGTTGATTACGTCATTCTATGTCCATAAATGGATTCCCGTCATGACCTTCTGATAGGGTTCTACCGATTATGTAATCAATTTCTCAGAAATCCATTTGT
Organism: Artemia sp. Qi Xiang Cuo; assembly: GCF_049724085.1. Classification (NCBI taxonomy): domain Eukaryota; kingdom Metazoa; phylum Arthropoda; class Branchiopoda; order Anostraca; family Artemiidae; genus Artemia; species Artemia sp. Qi Xiang Cuo. The sequence goes on from NC_142795.1 coordinate 31,919,790, forward strand.
CCTAGTTGATTACGTCATTCTATGCCCATAAATGGATTTCCGCCAGGACCTCCTGATAGGGTTCTACCGATTATGTAATCAATTTCTCAGAAATCCAATTGTCTTAGTCGATTACGTCATTCTATGTCCATAAATGGATTCCCGTCATGACCTTCTGATAGGGTTCTACCGATTATGTAATCAATTTTTCAGAAATCCATTTGTCCTAGTTGATTACGTCATTCTATGCCCATAAATGGATTCCCGTCATGACCTCCTGATAGGGTTCTACCGATTATGTAATCAATTTCTCGGGAATTCTCTCCCTTCGATTACGCAATCAATATATCTTTTCCCCACCTTCCCCTTAGAAACAACAAATTAATTCCCCTTTCTTGAATCAATAATTCCCCTTAGAAACAACAAATTAATTCCCCTTTCGCGAATCAATAATTCCCCTTAGAAACAACAAATTAATTCCCCTTTCTTGAATCAATAATTCCCCTTAGAAACAACAAATTAATTCCCCTTTCTTGACAATCAATCAACCATGACATCATCTGTCAAACAAATTAATTCCCCTTTCGTGCCATCAATCAATCTTGACATCACCTGTCAGACATTAATCAATTTCTCGGAACGTAACTTTAGGTCATTGACCCCATTAACCACGTGTTCTCCCTAGGGACTCTATGCCCATATTAGGAGTCCCGTCACGATCAATAGGGGCCTTTCTACTTATATAATGCCTACTCAGGCAGTTTAAATGCGCATATTAAAGACACTCAGTGCTTAGTTAGCTAGCTATTTTTCCTACTTCACAACATCAGACTTGTATATCCCCTGGGGCCCAACGTAAATTTTCTGACGGGGGACGTAAACCCCGTCCCCCGTCAGAAAATTATCCCCCACATAAAATTAAGCAGCCAAAGTAAAATTAGGAAAAATAAAAAGACGAAGAAAAGTTTATTCGGGAATATTCTGTTTATATTCCAAAATGCATGTATGGTGCAGAACCATTTCTGCTGATTTAAAATATATAAAGTTCATTAAGTTTAATGTTGCGCATTAAACGCTATCAGCCAAAGAGATTGTTTGAAATGGAAAATGGTGAAAGTACCCCCCCCCCAAAAAAAAAAAAAAAGAAAGAAAAGGCGGCGGTCCTAGAAAAGCAGTACAGGGCTATTTTAAACGTAAATTAAAAAGTCGCAAAGCCCTTTTAAAGTGACTAAAAAGATTGTGGAATGCGAAAGGGACATTTCAGCCCTTTTGTGGCACCAAACTACGATTTTGCCCCATGGAGAACTAAGTTACATTCGATTACAAATTCTGAGACAGCCAATTTATTTAAGAGTACCAAAAACTATATATTTAACTTCCCAAAAAATTACAGAAAGCAATGCCGCACGTTTGCGCATTCGTTCCTGAAAAGTCAAGTAGTTCATACAAGTAAAGGTACTTCAGACAGAAAAACCTTTTGATGTACGCCTAGTGTATGCGCTCTCGATCGCAAGGGTTGAGCTGGTATCGTGTACTATTACTGTCGGCAAAAGCGTCACGTATGGGGCGAAGGGGTACGCCTCTCTCCCAATTCTTTCAGCCAGTTCGATAAAAATTTAAGTCAGTAAAATAGTGGCACGAAAGCCACTACTTTACTGGCTCAATTTTTTTTATCAGACAAATGGGCAAATTAAAATATATCACGTAAAATTAGTCTTGAACTAGCTCTCAAAAGGAATACACCTGTTTGAACTTTTGAATTGTTTGAACTTATTCCTTAATCTTGAATTAATTCAGCGATTACAGAAGTTGTGCAAATGGGGTGTTTGCCAGATAACGGCATAACAGTGACAGTTTGTTCTTTTAATACGGATAGATTTGATTTGAATAATTTGAATGCAGAAATTTGGGATGTCGGAGTACGGTGAAAAATACTGACTGGCTACCACGTTCCACCGGGCCCCCTTCAATAAGGGTGTCTGCCTCCGCATTACGTGGCCCTGTCCACTAAAGATAGGTATGTTTTCGATTTATTGGATTTTTATTTTATTTTCATCATGGTACAGTTTCAGAAGGGAGATTTAGCGGTAGCTCAATTCAAGGGATATCCCTTCTGGCCAGTCCGGATTGTTAACATAACAAACCAAAAAGAGTTTACGCCAAAATGCATTGTTGTACGCCAAAATACGAGTCCCATGACTTTCAGACTGTGGTGGAAGCGAATCTTTTTTCATATAGTGGAAATTATGCGGAAGCTTTGAAAAAAAAAAACCGCTAAGGGTGTTACTCATGCTTTTCGTGAATGTGAATCTTCTCCGGATCTTTACTATCAGTTTATGAAAAAGAAAACTTCGAAAGTCGCGGGTACTGATTTAAGTGCTTCGAGCGAATCATCTGCAATCCGAAAGCAACTTATTTTAGCACAAGATGAAGTTACAAAGCTTAAATTTGGCCTAGTAAAAGAAATAGAAAAAAGTTCAATAAAAAGTTGTTTCCGTGACAGGAGTAGTAGGCTCATCGCAACAAGCCACTCTGAACCCCGAACTGATTGTTTCGGAAATATATGATTCAATCACTCTAGAATACAACATAAAGTTTGAGGAAATAGAAAAAATGTTTTCATCTCTGGATAGCCAGATTCAGTCATTAGAGCTTCGGGTGGTTACTATTGAGGAAAAGCTGGATGATTACGAACAGGAGCGTTTACTTGATTCTTTAGTTGTTGTTTTTTTTGGAGTGAAGCAGGACCCCAGAAATGACCTGAGTCAGTTGTTGTCTGTAAACCGTTTTAGACTTTTAAACGGTGCCCGGAATATCCAGACACCTACGACTGTTGCGCCAGTTATCGTTAAATTTGAAACTAAAGATACGGCGTATACTGTTTTCAGAGCGAAATCAAAGCTGGCGAAATCGGGCGTATTTGTAACTGAATATCTTACAAAATGAAAAAAGCAATTTTTGAAGGCGCAAGAGACAGATATGGTGTAAGAAACGTGGGGCCTGATCGTGGCCGTGTTTACAAACGTGAGCAGGGTGATAACCACCCAATTCAAATCCACTCATTTGTTGACACCCTTTAGTGTCTTAGTAAAAGTTGATTATTTATGTTTTTTTTTTAAAGAGAAATTAGTTTATTTCTTTGTTTATGATGATTGATATTTCATCATTGAATAGAGTTATGCGTTATCCGCTCAGTATTGAAGATCATTTAGAGGCTCAAATTGGAAGTGAGGATTTGCCTATTATTAATTCAATGCCTCTTTGTGAGAGTTCTTACATATTACCCTCGCAAGTTAGTTCAGACATGTCGCTCTGTCTTTCAACGTGGAATTGCCACCTCACTACAGGATATTTAGATGTTCTGCAGATGATTAAGATATCTTCTTCAAAATTTTATATAATGGGTATTTGTGAAACTTTTTTGAGTTCTGACCAATCTCTCTCGGCCTTTTCTTTTCTAGGATATGATTTTGAGGTTAGGAACGGATCAACTATGAACCGAGGAGGCCTAGGGTTTTTGAAAAAAAAATACGAAGTATATGGTGAGGGAGGATTTGGGTGTATGGATAGAAGGTAAGATTGAAAGTTTTGTTTGGAATTTAAATTTGAAAAAAAAGAAAGTTTTAATCAGTGTGTCGTATAAGCCGCCCAATGCTCGCCTGGATGAGTTTGTAGCAGGTTTTGATGAGTTGATGAGCTTGGTTTCATCTGCGAGAATGGATTTTTTTTTGTAGGTGCGATTTTAGTTATAACCTTTTAGATCTTTCAGGTGAAAATTTGGATTGTTTTTAATTATATGGTTTCAAGTGATCTTTACCCTTCAACTTGTATACCTGCCCGAATCTCTGCTCATTCTGCGACCTTAATTGAACTTAATTGAACTTGTTATATGAACAATCTCTTAATAGTCAGGATGACGCAGATTTTGCAGAATTCAAACAAGTAAGAAATAAGGTGAACAGTATGAGAAGACAAGCAAAGAAGAAGTATTTTGAAGGAAAGTTTTCTGATAGTAAGAGAGATACCAAAGCCACATGGCAGGTTATTAACGAGTTTACGGGAAATTGGAAAAGTAGTCAGTCGCTTTGCATTGACATAAATGGAAGTTATGTGAGTGATAAGAATGTAGTCGCGAACTATTTTGGCCAGTTTTATTCTCAGGTTGGCTCGTCTGTTCAAGAGAGTGTAAGGTGTGACAGGGAAAATTTTCTTAGCGAGGAATTCGTGGACTCTCGTGGAGATACTGTGGAGTTCCAGTTTGAAAAGTGCACAAGTGATGATGTTTAAAATAGTGAAAAATATAAAATCGAATTCTGATGGGATAGATGGGGTAAATCTGAGAACCTTTTAAAGCTGTTTTAATGTATATACTACCATGTATTCTCCATGTTATCAACTAATCTATAGAAACGGGGACCTTTCCAGAAGCCTTGAAGCAGGCTAAAGTTATCCCGCTTTACGAAGGGGGTGCCAGGTCAGATGCCAAAAACTGGAGACCGATATCGATACTGCCTTTATTGTCAAAAATTTTGGAAAAAAGTGATTCATCGCGGTCTATATGACCATCTCATGAAACAGGGCCTATTCAGTGACAACCAATTTGGGTTTCCAAAAGGTCATTCCACTAGTCAGACTGCCAATCATCTTGCTGTTTTGTAAATAATTGCTTGGAAAATGGCGAAATCCCTCAACAGTATTTTTGATTTTAGGAAAGCATTTGACACGGCATATTTTAAAATTTTATTGCAAAAATTAGAATGCTTAGATATTAAAGGATTGAATTTTAAGTGGTTTGAAAGTTATTTGTGTGGGAGGTCTATTAAAGTGATGATTGAGGATGCTTTTTCTTCCCCTTATCAAGTGTCGTGTGGTGTGCCACAGGGGTTGGTCCTTGGCCCACTTCTGTACCTGGTTTATGTGGATAGTATGAGGTTTTATCTTCCATATTGTTGCTTGACGTCCTTTGCTGATGACACTGCTGTTACATTTACTAGTGAATTGTGTTCTGATGAATTTCCATGTGTTTACTAGTTTGAATTTGTTATCAGTAAATGTTACTAAGACTAATTTTGTTGAATATTCTAGAGAAGGCAAGCCCAGTGATATTGATGGTATAATTCTGTTTAATAACAAGCCTGTAGTTCAAGTTCAGGAAATTCGGTAGTTAGGTTTTTATATTGATTAATTAAAAAAACTTTTTTCACAAAATAAGTTTCTCAAAGAAAAGTAAAGAACTCCACTAAACAAAAAATGAGCAAAAATAAAATCAAATAATCTACCAAGCATGAAACTACCACAAATCAGCATCAATAAATAAATGAAACCCAAAATGAACAGAAATTACAATAAATAACCGAGTCAAACTCAAAACGAGCAGAAATTAACACAAGTTGGGCTCAAAACTCCTAGGCCTTCCCAAGGTCATAACAAAATTTGCACTTTACTGAAAAAATATAAATGTCTTTACTTTTATAACTTTAATGAATTAAATAATATTAACATTTTGATAATTAAACATCAGTATATGTATATTAAGCTGACAATGCACATTCATTTGTATTTTTTTTTCAGTAAAGTGCAAATTTTGTTCTGGCCTTGGGAAGGCCAGAACATTAGTTCCCTCAAATCACTTTTGACTATTAAAAAAGGCATCAACCCTTTCTATTTTCAATCGAATGAGCCCTTTTCGAAGTTCCCACGACAACTTCTTCGATACGAAGTGCCCTGGTCTAAAGAACAACAACAAAAAAATAACACATTATAGCCACATCGATCTTTACTATAAAAATGTCAAGCTTTACAATCACTTTCGACTATTAAAACGGGCACTAGGCCTTTCAATTTCCAATCGAATGAGCCCTTTTTGAAACGACAACGCTTTTCTGTAAACACCTTATACGCCCCCAGGGCATACATTACAACCCTTACCCTAAGGGCTGTTAGGGTGGTTGTCATCCTCTAAGACCTAACTTCCAAAACTTTCATCTACGTTAAACAAAATGGCTATCTCAAAATTTTGATTGGATGTGTTTGGGGAAATGGTGGGCGAGAGAGGGGCGGTAGTCACTCTCCAATCACTTTCAACTATTAAAAATGGTACTAGCCCTTTCAATTTCCAATCAAATGAGCCCTTTTGAAGTTTCAACGACAACACTTTCAATAAAAATCTTATATGCCCCCAAGACATAACTTACAACCCTTGCTCTGAGGGCTGAGGGGGTGTCATTCTCAAAGACCTAATTTCCGGAGCTTTCTACTACGTTGAACAAAATTTTGATTGGTGTGTTTGGAGGAATGATGGGCGTGAGGGGGGGAGTTAGTTACCCTCCAATCACTTTCGACTATTAAAAAGGGCACTAGCCCTCCCAATTTCCAACTGAATGAGCCCCTTTTGAAGTTTTGCGACAACTCTATCTATAAAAACCTTATATGCCTCCAGGGCATAGCTTAAAACCTTTGCCCTTGGGGCTCTGAGGGGTTTGTCATCATTTAATACATCCAGAATTTTCAACTACGTTGAACAAAATGGCTATCTCTAAAATTTCATTGAACTTTATTGGGGAAATGGTGGGCGTGAGAGGGGGGGGGGTTAATTACCCTCCACTCACTTTAGACTTTTAAAAAGGGAAATTTCAATTTCCAATCAAATGAGCCCTTTATGAAATTTTTACAGCAACTTTCCATATAAACCTTATATGCCCCCAGGGCATACCTCGCACTGAGGGCTCTGAGGGGGGATTGGATGTGTTTTGGAAAATGGTGGGCGTGAGAGGGGCGTTAGTCGCTATTCAATCACTTTCAACTATTAAAACAGGCACTAGCCCTTTCAATTTCCACATGAATGAGCCCTTTTGAAGTTTCTACGACAACGCTTTCAGTAAAAACTTTGTATGCCCCTGGGGAACAACTTACAACCCTTGCCCTGAGGGCAGTGTGGGGAGGGGTTGTCATCCTTAAAGACCTAATTTCCAAAACTTTCAACTACGTTTAATAAAATGGCTATCTAAAATTTTTGATTGGATGTGAGTAGAGGTGACCCTATTGATCGTGTCACCCACCCCTGCTGCCACCTACAACTTTTTTTGCACCCCAAATAAGGGCATAGAATCATTAGGGAGAACACGTGGTTAATGGGGTCAATGACCTCTTTTTCCAAGGTCGATTTATTTGATGTTTCTATGTGTAATAACTCCGGGGCGAAGGTTGCACATGCGCATTGAATTCTAACTGGAACAATGTTATTGATCTAGGACTCGAGGGGGAAGTGAATTTCCGAGAACTTGATTGCGTAATCGATCACGGATGTCATGGTGTCCAGAAATAGTATTTGTTGTTGTTGTAAGTGTACGCTCACAGCGAATGTTATGATCCAGAAATAGTATTTGTTGTTGTTTTGGTCATGTACATGCTCGAGGCGAATGTCATGGTGTCCAGAAATAGTATTTGTTGTTGTTGCTCTCGAGCCAAATGTTATGACTTTCCCGGAAACAGTTAGATCACGTGTTTCCTTCTCAGCCAATCAGAGGGCTTTGTTTAGATATGATTTTCCCCGTTACATAACAATTCACCCTTGAGATTTCGTATATAACGGACATGCAATGTGATTCAATTATCAGAAAGTATTTTGACGCTGTGTAAACAACAATGGATAAATTTGATAAACTTGAAGCCTTGGCACCTTCAATTTACCATGTAAGTACATTTTTTATTTTCAAACGAATTTTCCTTGGACATCCTCCAGTATATTCAGCAAAAACGTAAATATATTCCTTTACCCCAAATCCCCCCCCCACATACAATACAAACATCACTTTACAATCTTTATACTCACTAGGAAAACATAAAATATATTCTGTTACCCTCAAAACCTAACCCCATCCCCCTTTGTTTTACAACCAAAATTCTCGCAAAAAGAAATAATTTTCTTTTCGTTAAAGTTTGACTTTTCTCTATTGTGATTTAGTGTCTACTGACTTCTGTCAATTTTTAATGTAAATGCCGTTCTGATTTGACACAAGACTCCAGTGCGTGGTTAAAATTAGCAGTCACCCTTTTAAAGCACTTCCTGTAAAGGTTTCTCAGATCAAAATGGGATGTTTTTCTCCTGTCAAATTAAAACGCTTTCATGCAGACAATTGCAATTTATTAAGCGCAGGCATATACAATCTCTTTTTGGAGAACCAGTGAAATCTCGTTATTTTCAAATTAAGATCTAACAATATATTTAGGACATTGACGAAAGGGGGAGGGGGCCATGCCTCAATTCTATCGCCATCATTGTAAGGTGAAAACAAACTGTTTCTTCGCGTGACAAGTAAGGGGGGTGAGTTTAAGAAAAAGATACATTGCTTTATTATGCGTAAATTGAATAGCATTTTTACCATAATTTTCGGTGGACGGGGGGGGGGGGTATTTTCCCATGTCTTTTCTCAGGGATATTTTCCGTGGGGGGTATTTTCCGTGGTCTGTTTTTCTGGGGGTGTGATAAATATACAAACTAGGCCGGCTTTTGAATGGTTCAGTGAGCCGTAATTCTCAGATTCAAAAGGATGCGATATCTTTCGCTGTGGGGATGGGGTACTTTTCCATGTCTTTTCTCAGGGATATTTTCCGTGGGGGTTATTTTCCGTGGGTAGGGTAAATACCAGCTATCGTAAAAGGATATGGAAAGATAAAAAATAGTGTTAATACTTTAAATGCATCAAACAAGGCATGTTCAATACAGATTAAAACCAGAAAAGAACAGAAATGCATAAAAATACGAAACTAGGCTGACTTATATAGCCCGGCTTTTGAATGGTTCAGTGAGCAGTAATTCTCAGATTCAAAAAAAAAGGATGCAATTAGTATATTTCACGAAATTTTTTTACGTTGTGCTTTCTTAGTGATAAACTAAACAAAATTATATGGATGAGGGTACTAACTTTCTTTCCGTGAAAAGGGGGGGCAAATTATTTTGATACCAATTTTTTCTCTTCTTTTTAAGGCCAATTATGAAGAATGTATGGCACCGCCGCCCGCTAAGAAAGCCAGAGATGACAAGACAACCCCATCAGTGCCAGCCCCAAAGCAGCCTGGGTTTAAGTTAAAGAGAGAGTGGACGGCTTCTTATAATATGGTGAACCCTGCCGAAGCTATGCAAGATCGTGAAATAGCCGGCCCAGTCGCACAAGAACATAGCGACGTCGCCCCGTCCACCCTCCAACACCCGTTACCTGGACCCGGCCCAGTCGCGCAAGAACATAGCGACGCCACCCCGTCCACCCTCCAACACACGTTACCTGGACCATCCGGCACCCAAGCTCATAGGGATTATGCAAATGTGAGCATTTTTTCCTACCTTTCTATTTCTTCATTTTTCAGTCTTTTTCAATCCCAATATAAACATATCTCTGTGAGATATTAACCCCAATATTATCTCTGTGAGATATTAACCCCATATTACATATCTAAATGTAATTTTTTATGCAGAGAAACCGCTCTTTTTCTAATCTTTGCTATCGCTTCGATATTTCATAAGCGAATATTCTTAGGTAATTTCTCTTATTAATCACCGCCATTGAAACTCAAAACGCTATTTTTTCTATTCTTTGCTATTTTCTCTATTGCTATCACATATATTTTTAGGTACCTGTGAAACTCCGTGAATGATCTTTTTCATATAATTTTGAGAGAGATTATCACATCTGTCACATATTGTCGTTCTAATTTACACTCAATATTTCTATTGTGCCATGTTTCGCTCTTACATAGAATAAAAGAACTCCAATGTCCTAAAATATTAATTTTGCAGACAATTTGTTCTCCGCTATTTCAGAAAACACAGAATTACGCAAAGGCCATTGAAACCGTGATTGACTAAAAACCACTAATGTAAAACAGGGAAAGGAGATGCCAAAATTATTTATAACCTCGCGCGGGGTGCTTTATGTCAAAACAGAGTGGTTTAATGTCTAAGAAGTGTATGGGGAAAGTGACTTAACAATTTTCAACATTTTAAAGTTCAAACTCGTTCATCTAACCACCATAATTTACAACTCTTGTGTTCACCGAACCTGTAGAGCGGAGTTAGAAATATTTCAACTTTTTTTGAGACATTAGGTAAAAGGCTGGGAGCCGCGGAGCCCGGAATGCGCCGATGGGTCCGGGGAGTGCTGTGGGGGCAAGGTTAGGGAAGCGCCACAGGGGTGCGCCACGAGTCAGGGAAGTGCTACAGGGATGCGCCACGGGTCAGGGAAGTGCCACAGGGAAGCGATGCGGGCCCCGAGAAGCGCCACAGGGATGCGCTGTGGCTCCGAAAAGCGCCACGGGTCAGGGAAGCGTCACTGGGATGTGCCACGTGTCTGGGACGCGTTGGGGGACGTGCCACGGGTCAGGGATGCACCACGGGCTCGAGAAGCATCGAGGGACGCGTTGCGGGCCCCGAGAAGCGCCACAGGGAAGTGCCGGGGCTCCGAAATGCGCCATGGGTCAGGGAAGCGCCACAGGGGTGCACTGTGGTAAAGTTCCGCTAAAAAAAAAAAAAAATTTTTTTTAAAACATTTAAAATAAACGATCAAATTGTCACCTTCCATGACATATCTTAGATTATCTTCAGTTGTATTAAACAAATGTTATTAAGCAATAATAATCCAAATTTTAAAAAAAGTAGGGATGATTTGAACACTTTGAAAATAAACTATTTTTTCATTTGTAGGTTGTCCTGGTTTCATACTCGCCATCTCCCTCCTGCTCGTCAGTTGGAGAGGGAGAGGAAGATGCACATATGGAGCTCCCCAACAGTTCACTATGGGATGAGTTACATCAAATTCCAGATAATATTGACTAGTTTTTAGATGATTTTTTAACTAATTTATATAATAGCGCAGTTGAGCTGGTAGACTTTAGCCAGAAAACACTGAAATTTTTAGATTATTTTACTGGTAACCCTCCCCCTCCACCCTCCTATCCCCTCACGACTCCACTTCGAACAACTGAAGTGGAACAGAGTCCGAATATTGTTGAACAGCGGGGGGGAGGGGGTAATATCCCCGCGGGGGAGGAGGGTACAACACTCCCGGACTTTCAGCTGTCCAACAGAATTTTAAATAACATAGGTGTTTACACTGCGGCGTTTGGGGACCCTTTTAATTCGCTTTTGTCTGGTAATTTTGTCTATGACCCTGTAGAAATTGTGCATATCTATGTAGACACAATTCGTGCACTTCTGGAAAACCAGATTCAGTTGTGGGGAGGTAGGGATTCAATTAAGGTTTCCATTGTTTTAAAGGTTTTTTATTTAAATGAGGGAAAAAGCGAGGTTTATTATCATTTTATACATTCCGAGATGCGTTTGGTTTATTCAAATTTAGAAAATTTTGAGTTTGCTTTCACGGATTGGGTAGATCAAATTATAACGCATCTTGAGAACTTTAACGAAAATGGAGGGGGTTCAGGAGTTCTTGTTATTGAAAATTTAAGCATTAATATTTTCAAAATAAAGACAGATTTCATTGTAAGAGGGGGGGCTGGGTCTGAAAGGAATACTGTTTTAAAATATAATCCAGATCTAGTAGGTTGTAGAGGTGTCCAGAAGATCTGTTTTGAAACAGATCAAAAGTGTTTCAGATATGCTTTCCTCATCTCAGCATTCGAGCCTCTAACCCGGGACGCTACCAAGCCGAATTTAGACGTTTGGGCTATACACGGGAAGGAAGGTTCCCATTTCCCAGTTGTAGATTTTTCTTGCTTAGAAGGAAAATATCCAGTGACGCTCCGATCCATTGACATTTTTGAAAGGGCTAATGCCCATTTAAATATCGGCGTTACTATGGTACAGTACGAAACTGAGTTTGAAGATGGAGCACGCTCAAAAAAGAAGGGGGTGGTCTTCCCCGTAAGGGGCCCGTCAGTTAGTTTGGTAAAACACTGGGTTTGGTTACTATACACACCACCTAGTCAACCGAACACAATCGGGCAATTTAACCCTATCATTGACATTAGTAGAGTTCTGGGGGGTGGGAGGAAACAGAGTGCCCGTTTCTACTGTCCAACATGTCTCTCTAGATTTTGGACTGAACTAAAGTTACAAGATCACATGAAGCATTATATCCGGCACGGATACCAGACAGTGGAAACGGTTGCTGGGGATAAGGGAAGTCTAAGTTTCAAAATATTCCAGCATACACGTCTCCAGTGCAAGATAATATCGTTAGATTGTGAAGCGCCGTTAGTGGAATTGACTGATCACAACTTCCCACACCGAGTCAAAGAATATCATCCTAATGCAGTCTTCTACGCCCACGCGCAAAGAGATAGTTCTAACACCATGCGGTTGTTAGAAATAGTTGAAACATTGGATGAGTGGGAGTGCATGGACAAGGCGCTGACTAAACTGATTGGTATGGCTAATGGTGCTATTTCTCGTTTGAGAAATACCCATTATCCAATGGTGCTGTCTGCAGAGGATCGTCTCGCGATTAAAAATCAAAAAATATGTTGGGTTTGTAAGGGGGAGTTTGCAGAGATGGATAAGGAGACTAAAGGGAAACGTGGGGGGAGGGGGAAAGTCAGAGATCATGACCATTTGTGGCAGGAAATATCCTCGGGGGGTAGTAATTTTAGGGGGGTTGTGCATCAATCGTGTAATTTAAATGTTAGCCAGCAGTTTTTTATCCCTGTTTTTATTCATAATTCCAATTATGATTTGAAATTTATTTGACCGGCACTGGCACGTATGCAGAGGGGGGGAGGGGGAGTAGATTGTCCATGGGTAAATAATTCATTTACCTATAACATCATTCCCAAATCAGACGAGAAGTTATTGCTTCTCGAACTGAAATGGCAGGCAGTGGATAATGGGCATACGTGTTGGAATAAAATAAGATTTTTAGATTCTTTTAGTTTTTTCCTCAAGGCATTGAGTCAATCGATTCAAGTGCAAAAAAGCGACAATTTTGATAGCTTTTCCTTGCTTAAATAGCACTTTCCAAACGGTGAAATGTATGACCTGTTGACCTGCAAAGTTATCTACGCATATGATTATTACTGCTCTGGTACTCGCTTAAGCGAGGAGAAACTACCTCCAATTGAAGCTTTTTACAATTCATTGACCAAGAGTGAATGCACAGCCGAGGAGTATGAGTTTGCCAAGAAGGTGTGGTCCAAGGGGGATTGTAAAAATGGGTGGGATTATTGTAGACTGTACTTGGCCACTGACGTTTTAACTCTTTTAGATATAGTCTGTAAGAACACAGACCAGATCTATTCAGAGTTCGGGTTAGATATAGGCTACTATTTTTCGACACCCCATTTAGTGATGGATTTAATTTAAAAAATTAGCAGGGCGGAAATAGGCCTAATCACCGACATAGATCAGCACCTTTTTGTAGAGCGTTCAATGAGGGGTGGGTATGTTTTTCATGGGGACCGCGTCTTATCAACCGATCCGAGCGGACAAAGCACCGGTGCAAAGTCAAATGCAGTGTCTTTGAACATGAACTCATTATACCCCTCGGCAATGTAACACTACTCTTGTCCGTGTGGGAACTATCAATGGCTTGAGAATCCTTGTGAGTTCCCCGACATTACCACCGTCGAGGACAATGGGCCACAGGGATGGTTCTTTGAAGTTGATGGTCACATTCCGCTGGCGCTTCACGACTCAGTCAAAGATTTTGTCTTTCCTTGTATCAATCGGCCGGTGAGCAGGGACTCTCTGAGCCCCTACAATCGTTCATTGGTTGAGGATATGGGGATGCATTGGACCCCCTCCAAACAGAAACTGATTGCTGATTTGGACCCTAAAGAGAATATCGTTGTTCACTATGTGCTTTTGCACTGGATGGTGAGCAATGGCTTCAAAATCACTAAAATACACAAGGTCCTACAGTTCAATCAGCGACCCTACTTGAAAACGTTTATCGACACCTTTGTCGATAAACGCTCTAAGGCAAATTCAAAGGTGGAGAAGGAAATGTATAAGCTCATTCTAAATTCAGCGTTTGGCAAAATGTGTGAAACCGTACGGAACAGATCTCGCTGTGACGTCGTGACTGACCCTCTAGAGTGTGCACGAATTATTGCCGACCCCAATTTTACATCATTCACGAGCATAGAGGCCGGCATGGTTCTTCTACACAGGCGAAAGCGAAATGTAGTACTGAACAAGAATATAGCAGGCGGCAGTTCAGTACTAGAAATTTCAAAAAAGCTCATGTTGTCTTTCTTTTACAATGTGTGCAAGGTGCACTGGCCACAGGCGGGGGAGGTTCAAGGTTTCCTATTATGATACAGATTCTCTGCTGTTAAAGGTAAATGGGCCTGAATTGGATTTATTGGGTGATTTGCCAAATGGGGTGCACATCAGCTCGCGGATGGATTTCACCAACTGGAATCCATCACTCTACCCGAGCTGGTGAAACGTCAAGCCCCCAACCAACTATTAAAATTAAAATCAGAGACGGGGAGTGATTTGATATCCAGGGGGGTGTTCCCGGGCCCCAAAGTTTAGTGCGTTGAAACACATAGTGGGGATGAAAAGAAGGCATGTAAAGGGCTGCCTACAGAGTTTGTAAAAATCAATTTTAACATGAGCGTGTACAGAGACTATGTAGAAAGTAACCTAGTGCCAAGATCACAAGTGCTTGCAATTCGCTCTCTACAGTATAGAAATTATACTGTGAGAGTGGAAAAGAATGCAATGTCGTGTATATCCGACAAGGTCTATGTGCTCGAGAATGGTGTGAGTGTCCTACCCCACGGCCACTACCGTATTTCAGATCGAGTTGAATGCATTGACTATCGCAATCAACTTGGTCTGGATAAATTAACCTAACCAACTAACCACCACCACTCAACCTGTACATAAATTAACTAGGCTGACCCAATCTAACCACTTTAACTCAACCTCATCTAACCCAACCTCAACTAACCGACAGTAGCAGTGACGACAACCATTGTTTTTCCATTGCGGTCCCCGGGGGGTGAGGGTCCCTTCCCACGGCCGCCCAGGGGTGGGGGGTCCCCGCCCTCGGCCGGCCGGCCTTCGGCCCCACGGCCCGGGGGGAGGGGGGATCCCACCTTTAAATTCATAACGTTCAACTGTGCTATTGTTCCCAGTGTGTGTGTGTATTTTCTGTTGTACAAAAAAGTGCAATTGTATAGAAAAGTGTTGACAAAAAGTGTTGTATAGAAAAGTGTTGATGATGGACAAAAAGTGTTGTTGTTGTACATAAAGTATTGTACAGAAAAGTGTTTAAAGACAATTAGTGCTTATTTATAAAGTGTTATCATTGCCCTGTGTTCATGTTGAACAAATAGAGTTTTCATGTTGACCATGAAATTTTGTCACGTTGAACAAGTGTTATTTTTATTGTTGTGCATGTTGACTGCAAATATTTGTTTTCATGCAGTGTCGAAATAAATGCTACCATGAAATATTGTTTTTTTTGTTCTTGAATAGATAGATCTATGGGGAAAATTATTGCTACTTATTCATTGAGCACATACGATTTAGAGTTAGTTGCATTCAGACTGTTGTCAACAGCAGCATGTATCAATTTAAAACACCATTCAGATCGTTTCTGTGTGGTCCATCAATGTCGGGAAAAACAACACTTTTAGCTAGAATAATTCAAAATTGCGATAAAATGTTTTTTGGAAAAGCCGAAAAAAATCTACTATTGCTATAGTATTTGGCAAGAGTCCTATGATAAAATAAAAGCTATTGCCACATCCATACCAATACAATTCATACGGGGACTTGATGTTTTCAATAGTATTGAACCGACCTCATGGTTGATTATTGATGATTTGGCTGAATCCATTGAACAGTTCTCACAGGAAATGCTACAACTGTTCACTGTTCGCTCCCACCATGAACACATTTCCGTTACCCTCGTTCTACACAATCTGTTTCATCAGAGCAAATGTATGCGAACCCTTGCTTTGAATTGCACTGTCTATATTATCTATCGAGTCGTTCGTGATTCTAGCTCGCTAATAACTCTCAATAAGTAGATATACCCCGGTGCCCCAAAAGTTCGATTGTCAGCATACACTCAGGCGAATAGCAAACCCTCTGGTTACATTTTGTTGGATCTTAATCAGAGCACACCCGAGGATCTTCGTGTAGTCACCGACATTTTCAACAATGAAATTACAGTATATCTTCCGGTGAACAGTAAAAAAGACTATTAGTCGCCATTATGACACTGAAGAAACTACACGAACATCGGCATCTGTTTTCCGTTTTAAGCACTTCAAAACCATTGCTTAGGAAGGCTATACTCAAACATGGGGTTGACAATGATATCAATAATCTAATATCTGAACTTTGTTTAAATTTAACTGAGGGCAATGTTCAACTGCCAGAAGGTGTTAGACAACAGAAAAAGCAACATCGTTCCAATGTACGTGCCTTGGATTTTAAAATAAAGGTGAAAAAATTTAAAAGAACACGGCTCCATCAAGCAGGCGGTAGCTTTTTCACACTTTTACTGCCAATAATTGCAGGACTTGTAAACAGTTTTCTCTAGATGGCAAAACCCTATAAATTGACACCATTTGAACTTGTCCTCTCGCCCACCGAACATTTTGAAGACAATCTAAGCAAATTCATTAACGATGAGAATATTGCCGATGACAAAAAACTGCTTTTACTTCAGGATGCATTGCGACGTGTGGACAAACATAAACCATATCGGGAGAGACCTACCGTCTTCACTGATCCCTCTAAACAGGAAACATCTCAAGATTCTGCAGCAGCATCAAAGGAGAAGGAATTGAATTCAATTGTATTGAAAATTGGAAACCTATTGCCATTGACCTATCGAGAACAGATTAAAAGATTATGATCATATCTCGTGTTGAAATCTGGTGATCAAGTTCAAGTCGATAGCGCAGGGAAACGAATTTTAATTCAGGGAAAAAGTTATAATCTAGTTGATTTAATTTGCGATATGGTGACGAATCGTTAAGGGCTTTTATCCTTGGACAATAATCTATACACATTTCTGTATGTATCAAACTTTCCCAAAAGTCTTATTGTCAATAAGCAAATTCTAAAGAAACTAAGAGAATATAGTCCACCAACAACGGCACCATATAAAAAAGAAGAAGATTCAATATTTGAAGATACTAACAGCAGCAGCAGCAATGATTTTACAACACCTGTGGCTGCTAGTCAAAAACGAAGACGAATTGATTCGCCCGCCAGTGTGCAAAAGGGGAGTGGACATTACACTACGTGTTTACGTTCAAAATGGATGAAGTTTTGAAAGGTGTCTATGAAAATATTGGCGAAGCGGAGAGTTTAAGTTCTCCCAAAACGCTTTCCAAAGCTGTCTCCGGCACCACCACATTGAAAAATGCAAAAGAGTATCTAGAAAATGAACCGAGTTACACACTACATCATAATCAGAGGCTTCGCAGTAAACAATATCGACAAACTAAAGCCTTTTTCCCTCTCCATATAATGCTAATGGATCTTTTAACTTTAGACGCAGTTCAATAGCGTCACAATGCCCCCTAAAAATATATCTTAGTGGCAATCAGTATCTTTAGTCGCTATGCCTATGCCATTCCACTGCGGTCAAAGAGAGGTGTTGAAGTTGCACGGGCCATTGAAAGTATTCTCGAACAGGATTCATATAGAAAAATTCAATCGGATTGTGGCAGTGAATTTGTTAATCCCCATGTGCAAAAGGTTCTTTTGAAATATAATACAACACTTTATCATAGTCACAGTCCGATAAAGGCTGCATTGGCCGAACGATTAATAAGAAAGATTCGTCTATTAATTTCAAGATATTGCACTTTGAAAAATACATCGGCTTTTATTCAAGATTTAGATAAAATCATGCAGATATACAACCATCGATCCCATCGATCTCTGTCCAATTCTACACCAACGGATGTTCACTACAATGAAAATACATTTGATGCTTTTCTAAAGCAATACTCCAAGGGTGAAAAAGAGAAAAAGAAGAAGAAAAAATTCAATGTAGGTGATACTGTTCTAATGATTAAACCCAACACTGATTTTTAAATATGAAATTATCTAATGATCATTGAAATTTACAAATTTTACAATATTTTAGCCACCAATCATTGAATATATCGGCTACAAAACACTAAGGATAACAAGATTTTGAGTGGTTTTTATGACGATGAATTACGAAAATTTAGAAACACTAGCGACAGGTATCAAATTGAAAAGATATTAAAGAGTCGTACACGTCATGGTAAGAAACAGTGGCTTGTTCGCTGGCTAGGATACAACTCAGATTTTGATTCTTGGGTCAGTGCTGAAGATATTAACAATACTCAATGATTTCTATGTGACTTTCATGTCCAATGTTTCTGATCCTCTCTACAATGATCTGAATAAAACAAGTGATTTTTGGACAAAACTCTCCCCCACCATCAATTTTGATGGAAAGTATGAAGTGGCTCTTGTCGACTGTATTCTCAAAAATACCTAAGATATCCTGAGAAAGGCTCGTAAATATGAAATAAAACTCAGACCATATGATTGGCCACCTCCACCAGGTGATGAAGAACAAATTCAAAAATCAATTGGATGGATTATCCATACATTGAACTACCCTATGATGAGCTCAACTGCAAAATTTATGGATGTCGTAGTATCTATAAAAGAATATGCGCTAGTAAAAAAGGTACTGTTTATTTCAAATCCTCAAAGGAAGAAAGTAATATCTGTATTAGTTCACCTACTGCAAACGAAAGGATTATTCTAAACGACAACCTAAAGAATGTTCTTGGCTTTAAGCTCAATATAATTAATGGCAAAAGTGTGTAAAACACTAATTTCATTTTCTATGACTATCCACCTGCCTTCACCACAGACACCTGTATATTTCTCTACGCTTCATTTATGGAAACATCTATAGTTGGTAACTCAAATGTCCACCTCCTACGATTTCTTGAAAGAAAAACAAATCAATAGCATATTTACAAATACCATATAAGTCATCTTCAGTATATCCCAGTAAACACTTACTATTAGGAAATCTTTCATTCAAAACTAATAACATAATTGGGTGATCCCATAGCAATTTCAAAAGGTTTGGCTGTGATTACATGCCATTTTCGACCCATCATTCAACAGCAAGATGTCTCATAAAAAAGTGGTATTCACTTGTCCTGATATTGACTGTTATGTTAATACTCTTGGTCCAAGACAAGAGGTTAATAGAATGGAGTATTACAAGGTACACTCGACAATTTCTGCATATAGTCTCGGTATCTTGCTTGTTAAGCTGTATTGCTTGTTACTGGTGTGCTCCAGAACACATATCGGAATGGCCTCAACCACTTGTGCAGTTTCGGCGATCTACAATTGGGGTTTTGGCAAGGATGTTAAAAAAAGTATTACGGAAAAACATCGGTTCTGTGCATAAGCCCTTGGCGAGAAATTAAAACAAACCGGAAAAGGTTTAAAAATGTCAAGAAACAATCCATCATTCATCAGTCTCCACTCAGGCCGGAAACGAAAGACATCCCTTTTGTCAAAGAAAAGAAAGAAAAAGCCGACACGTGCTGTAACCAGAAGCCTCAGGAAGAAAATTGTTAGATCGAAACTAGATTTCTTCTCCTAAAATGTCCTACCTACCGCATAAGGATTCTCAACCTTCAATCACCGCCTCATTGAATCTATTCAATGTTGAAAATGTTGATGTGAGTGTCAAGCATGGATACTATGAACACTTTTATCCACAACAACCCCTCACCGACAATATCCACTTTCAAATTTATTCTTATGAAGACTACTTTATGGACATGTCTTCAACATTTATAGATTTGCAAATGAAAGTCCGGAAATCCGATAATACAATGCTAATTCGGGCCGATGGACTATCTTATGAAAATTGTATATTACATAATTTATTTCGTCAAATGAGTCTCTACATCAATGGCAAGCTGGTGAGCACAAGCAACAATCTCTCAAATTATACAAGCTATTTGCAATTCATTTTGATGACACCAAAGTCATATAAGGAATTGACAGGTACCTCCAATGGATATGAATATATTAAAAATACTGATATTACAGATGCGCTTAAAAATGCTACAACTAGTGAATTACATCTAGTTGGAAAAATATATCATGAAATATTTAATATACCCCAATGGCTGCCACCCAAAGTTAAAGTGGATATAAAACTAACGCTTGCACCCTCCAATTTCATATTGTGAAAGGAACTTGCTGCCAATCCCGAAGTAAGTCTCTTCCTCATCTCGGCAATACTTCATGTACGCAAACAGCACGTCATGAGTTCTGTTGCTTTGGCCGTGGAAAAACTGAGAGTCAATGGCAACAATATTAAACTACTTGTTCCTCATACAATCACCAATCAGCATCATATTGCAATGGGCTCACGCACCTTCACCGATTCATCCTTTATCAATGGTGAAATACCATCAAAATTGGCTTTGGCATTTGTAAAAAGCGCCAGTGCAATAGGATCATGGACTGAATGCCCACATAAATTCGAGATGTTTGGACTTTCATCTCTTGTGTGCAAAGTAAACGGCATCCCACTCTACAATCTATCTTTTGATAGATCCTATAGAACACTGTACGAGTTGACCATGCAAACCCTAGATCATGACTCTCAACTATTTGAAAATGGTATAACCGAAGATATGTTTGCTAAAACACATGGTATCATTGTATTGGATTTGTTAGGTACACAGGATGTGAGTATAGTACGTACGGGGAGTTTGCGTTTAGATTGTACATTTGTCGACATATTGGCTGATAGTATTGCACTAATCTCAATAAACCAATGTGAAACCTATTGAGAAATCACTCCCGAAGGCAGTGTTCTACTAGACTTAGCGCCATGAACACCAGTCAAATAACCATTGTATTTAATATAGACCCCTACATGTCCCAGTACAAATCCTATTGTCTACCCTCGGACTTTCTTTGAAAAATTCAAAGTGTCAACAATACATTGATTATTGTTAATAGCAGTCAGTCGACTGTGCTGACGTGTCATTGGCTGTGCATCTTTCAAACAATGAAGACGATTGAATTTTTTGATCCTCTTTGTCTACCCTATACATTCTACACACCTCACATCAGCAACTATATTGAGAGCAGTGGGAAAACTATTATTCAAAATCGAAAAAGGGTTCAGGATCTAACGACTAAAAGCTGTGACTTCCATGCACTACTACACTTTGTGTTCCGATGTCGTGGCTATATTTACAAGCTCTTTCTCCACATTTATAGTGACAATCCCCGTCTGAATGACTTTCTAGTGGAAAATATTCTCTCGGACCTATACAGTATTGATTTCAGTGCCCTAAGAGTAAAGTGCTTAAAAAATGTTTGTGAATTTGTTAATTAATAAAATGCATATATATATATACAACAATGTCTTTCAATCTTCACTTTAGCTTTCTTCATCTTCGATGTATAGACCACTATCGTGAACTACTAATGCCGGTAAATCATTTGGATTCACTGTATATTGATCTTGATTGACTGCAAAGTCAGGGTCACATTTTCTACAGTACAATGTAACTTCACTCTTGTCATATCTCTTTGTATAGTCAATAATACTATTTGCATTCATATTATGAAATTCAAAAGTTTCAATCTGTCTATTTGAAGCAATATCACATACAGTGTTTACAAATGGTGAATCACATTCGGTAACTGCCAAATAAAAATCACTTGGTTTATAATCATAGTAGGTGGTGTCATCACAACGATGACGTAGAAACCAGATTGTCTTGTTACCCCAACAGTTGAATCGTAGACCAGATTCCTCTTCCCAGAATAATTTAATTTCGCGACGATACCATTCTCGTAGAAATAAACTGAAATCACGTTTGGGATTCTTTCCAATCATAGCGGGGTAAGTATTCTCCCACTGATCACATTTATCATAGTGACAATTGGAGCACAGGTGCCCTCTAGGATGTGAGTCACACACCTCCTCAAGACATGAATTACATCCTTTAATTTGTACTGCATAGCCTCTATGTAATTTACAAGGATTACATAATTTACACTTTTCGCTATATTCATCAATAATTGTACACTTCTCACATTGATTCCAACTGCCAAGAGTATACATGCAAAATGTACATATATAGAACATTTTTTGGTTTCCGATATCAACTCACTCACAGCTAAAACGAAACTGATCCTCTTCGTTCGATAAATTCAACGAGATGGAAATGGTGGAGAGAGGAGTAGCTTTGTGAAGTTACCTCTTTCGAATGATTGGGGAGCCATCTACATTGAATCCATTGGCAATATTTTCAAAAGTATATCCACAATATGATTCTGTCTTGTTCCAATAAATATATCAATAAATTGACTATATGTATTTGAATCACATTTTAACAGTTTCATACAATAGGCCAATGGGGGGGGGGGAATCACTCCTCATTATATTGTCAAGTGTTCCCCGACAAGAGAATATCCTGTGTTTAAGAGATAACTCGGGAAAATCATCATCCAAAATCAAATGTTTTTCCATAAACACTAGATTTGATCTAATTCTCTCTTTCTCAAATTTATTCATTTTTCAATCCTTTCACTCTGACTGTTGACTCTAGACTGAC
This sequence comes from Artemia sp. Qi Xiang Cuo, assembly GCF_049724085.1. Taxonomy (NCBI): domain Eukaryota; kingdom Metazoa; phylum Arthropoda; class Branchiopoda; order Anostraca; family Artemiidae; genus Artemia; species Artemia sp. Qi Xiang Cuo. The sequence goes on from NC_142795.1 coordinate 31,942,359, forward strand.
CCTGATTCGTCAGCTCTAACCAGAAAAGCATGTACAATTAGTGATAGAGTTTATTGTCTTCAATATGTTTCACTAATGTACTTAAAGCACATTGAAGTCTATTCACATGTGCTATATCAACTTTTGCAGCGAAACATAATTGATCTTCCAATTTAAATGTGGTCAAAGATGTCACTAATTTTGTTTATAGTGCTTTCCGTTTTAGAAGCAATTAAGATCCCTTATTGATTTTTGTCGCAATGCTTTGCGCGATTGTAATATTCCCACCAGCTCCACTATCAACTTCTAAGTGAATAAAAACTTCGCTCGACGTCACACAAATATATCCTAATGAGTAAAGTCAAACTGTTCTTCTCACTCCTTTGAATTCTATTCACAGACTAATAAAACTATAGCAAAAAACCCGTTCCTTATATTCACTCCGCCACTAATATGTAAACAAAGGCCGCTGATTGACTGAGAAGGAAACATGTGATCTAACTGTTTCCGGGAATGTCATAACATTGGCGAGAGCAACAACATCAAATACTATTTCTGGACACCATGACATTCGCCTCGAGCATGTACATGACCACAACAACAAATACTATTTCTGGATCATAACATTCGCTGAGAGTGTGCACTTACAACAACAACAAATACTATTTCTGGACACCATGACATTCGCGATCGATTACGCAAATCAAGTTCTCGGAAATTCACTTCCCCCTCGAGTCCTAGATCAATAACATTGTTCCCGTTAGAATTCAATGCGCATGTGCAACCTTCGCCCCGGAGTTATTACACATAGAAACAACAAATAAATCGACCTTGGAAAAAGTGGTCATTGACCCCATTAACCACGTGTTCTCCCTAATGATTCTATGCCCTTATTTGGGGTGCAAAAAAAGTTGTAGGTGGCAGCAGGGGTGGGTGACACGATCAATAGGGTCACTTCTACTGATGTGTTTGGGGAAAAGGTGGGCGTGAGAGGGGAGTTAGTTGCCCTCAAATCACTTTCGAGTATTAAAACGCGCACTAGCCCTTTGAATTTCAAATCAAATGAGCATTTTCTCAAGTTTCTACGACAAAGATTTCAATAAAAACCGTATATGCCCCCTGGGCATAACTTATAACCCTTGCCCTGAAGACTGTGGGGGGAGTGTCCTGCTTAAAGGTATAATTTCCTGAACTTTGAATGTCGTGGGACAAATTGGCTATCTCAAAATTTTTATTGGATGTGTTTGGGGAAATGGTGGGCGTGGAAGGGGTGTTGCCTTACAATCCCTTTCGACTATTAAAAAGGGCACTAGCCATTTCAATATCCAATAGATTGAGCCCCTCTTGAAGTTTTTGCGACAACGCGTTCTATAAAAACCTTATATACCCCAAGGGCATAACTTACACCTCGGGCCCTGAGGGCTGTGGGGGGGGGAGGTTTGTCATCCTCAAAGACCTAATTTCCAGAACTAAAAACTACGTTGAATAAAATGCCTATCTAAAAATTTTGATTGGATGTGTTTGGGGAGGTGGGAATGAGAGGGGGGTTAGTTGCCCTCCAATCACTTTCGAATATTAAAAAGAACACTAGGCCTTTGAATTTCCAATCGAACGAGGCTTTTTTGAAGTTTCTACGACAACGCCTTCTATAAAAATCTTATATGCCCCCAGGGCACAACTTACAACACTTGCCCTGAGAGCTTTGGGGGAGTGCCCCCTCAAAAACATAATTTATATCTTGAAATCAACTACGCTGAACAAAATGGCTATCTCAAAATTTTGATTGGATGTGTTTCGGAAAATGGTGGGCGTGGAAGGGGTGTTAATCGCTTTCCAATCACTTTCGACTATTAAAAAGACACAATCCACTCCAATTTCCAATTGAATGAGCCCTTTTCGAAGTTTCTACGACAACTTCTTCGATACAAAGTGCCCTGTTCTAAAGGATAAACATAATACATTGTGCCAACATCGTTCCTATATGCCCCCAGGGCATAACTTAAAACCCTTGCCCTGAGGGTTTTGTGGGAGTGTCCTCCCCAAAAATATATTTTCTATCTGGAAATCAACTACGCTGAACAAAATGGCTGTCTCAAAATTTTGATTGGATGTGTTTGGGGGAATGATGGGCGTGGGGAGGGGGGCTAGTTGCCCTCCAATAATTTTCTACTATTAAAAAGGGCACTAGCCACTCCAATTTCTAATCGAATGAGCCCTTTTCGAAGTTTCTACGCCAACTCCTTCGATACGAAGTGCCCTGGTATGGAATAAAAAAATAAAAAAAATAAAATAAATAAAACATTATGCCAACATCGTTCTTTACTTAGGCAGCGCAATTGCGCTGCCAATGACTGTAATTTTTTGTGGAAACACCACAATGATGTTGTCGCATAAAAATGTTTTGCCCCATATAGTCTTATTGCTTTTATACCATGCTTTGATTCATCCATATGCTTCGTATGGCTGTATGTTATGGGCAGGCAATTTTTATGTGAATTTTTGAACGTGTTCAGACTCTTCAAAATAAAGCAATGCGTCTTATTGGTGGATATGTTGAAGGCATACATAACAATTCAGCTTGCTTCAATAAGTTGCAAGTATTGAATGTAGGACAGCTACGGGACTACCAAATAGGAATTTTTGCCTATCAATGTTGGAATAATGTTAGTCCAGAGGTTTTTTGGGATTATTTTAGTGACATTAGGTCTTTGCACCATTATGAAACTCGTCATGCTAGTGACTTCATTGTTCCGAATATAAGTCGCACCAGGGCCCATTTCCATACTGGATTTTCCGAACCTAATGTGTGGAACTCTGTTCCTGAGAGCATTCGGGTGGCTGAGCAACTGGCTTTATTTAAAAATAAATTGAAAAAATATTTGTTAGGTTAAGGGCCATAGTTTTTTTTAAATTATTATTTGTTGTTCCTTTGTTTATAGTCAATTATTAGTTAGTAGATGAATTGTATGTACCCGTCCAGTCGCAAGTGCTTTTTTTGTATCTTCCTTGGGGCAGGTATTGGATTATTAGCTAAATGTATTTGTTATGTTAAATAAAATGAACTGAACTGAAGGTAAAGAACAAAAAATGAAGTAATTTTAACATCAACGTCACCCAAATCAGTCGGTTAAAATGACCAGCTAGTAATTAAAATCCAAAGCCCCCCCCCCCCCCGAACATTTTCATTAGTGAAACCTCTCACTGGTACCGCACTAAGTCCAGGAGAAGTAATTACTCATACTTCTTAGCGTCAAACTATGAGCTTTGCGAACTTTTATCACATGTCATCTCTTCAACAGTTACCACTAACTTCATATTTCCAAAATAATGTTCTTTTGCTTTTATCTTAATCTGCTATGATAGCTCAACCCCTAAAAAAAAAAAAAAAAAAAAAAAAAAAAAAAAAAAAAAAAAAAAAAAATGTAAAGATAAACACCATAGGACATTCAACAAAATATTTTCTGGCTGTATTTAGGAATACTGGTAGTATATTTTAAAACGTTCTTTTCTTCATTATTATTATTTGTCATACTTATCTTTTGGCTGATCAATTTTGCAAGTATGGGGAGTTTTCCAGTGCCAAATTTTACCGCGAGGCGAATTATCGGGGGGGGAGGGAGTCCAAGGGGAGATACGCCTAGTACCATATCTCCTAGGCATCGTAATGATAATGGCTAGGACTTTTACTCAAGGGACAGAAATTACATTCAGGGACGCTCCGTAAGTAGTTTATAGCATAGAAAGAATATAGATAGCAAGACGTATCTACCGTATTCAAAATACATACTTTAAATTACCGTCAAAGTATCCGTCTTTAAATAGAATAGAGATTGCAGCAACAGATCTCCAATAAGAAGCCACCCAGGTGGCTTCTCACTGCATGTACCTTGTTATTGTAACATCCTACGATCATGACATATTTTCATCAGGTCGTAGAGGACGTGTTGTTTAACAATCATGTAGCGATAAATTCATTCGACTTACTGAGAAACTCTTAAAATTTACCTTACACTGGATAACTACGCATGTGTTAAGGATTTTGAAAATTTTCAATATTTTAGCAATTTTCTTTTAAACCAGGGCAGTTTCTCCAGGAAAAAACAAAAACCAGCACCGTTTATAGCAGATACGGTGAGAGCATATAATGTCTGAGTTTTTCCTAAGAACCGTAAAAGCTCCATGGCCAATTTTCAGGAATATGACAATTTTCTGGAATGAAATGAACAATAATATAGCCTACGTATTTGGTTCTCAGTTCATGTTGTTCGAGCCGGCAGGTGAGAAGAATTTTTTTTAGTGAAACAAAGTTTGGAAAAAAATTTTTTGCTAAAAAAAAAGCCCTCTACTCTTTTATGTCATTAAAAGGTTTTACATTTTTTCTTTTTTCCTTATGGCTGGTGATTTTAATGAAATCTATGCAATCGTTAGGCTACACTACTAAAATGTAGGGTAATTCAACCAGACCCCGACAGGATTTTTTTTTTACTCAGATATTACTGAATGTTTAACATCTATTTCAGACATTTTTCAGGTTCTATTATCAAATTATATCTGATACACACGCTTAAACTATCTGCTATTTAATGCTTGCCATGTTTTCCCTATAATTAACTTTTAAGCTATGTAAGTCAGGGAAAAAGGGAAAAACTAATTCACAGTCTGTGCCTAAACCCGACACGATAACAAATTATTTCTTAAGTTCACTCAGTTACGCTGCATTTAAACTTTTTTTTAATCCTAATGGCTGAAAACGGCACGTCTAACGGTATAATTTACACTAACATTATATTAGCCTCAATCAAAAGCATAATCTAACAGAAGGGGAGAGGTTAGAAGAAAAGATCCAAACAAAGTAAGAACTTTACCGAAAGGAGCCAAAATCTTAACTCTGGATCCCCGTAGTAGATGAGGAGCTTACGCTACTACGCTGGCCTCAATTGTATTAACGATGTCCCGAGTCGCCAGGTCATTAATGGTATATGTTCGATAATTATAAATAAGAGCTTTTCTCCTATTGAGATTCCTCTGCCATATCCTATGTGCTCAAGCGACAAAATAATGTTAGTATAAAGGAAAATCTTACGAGATCTTCAGATTCTTCGTCCCTTGCATACCGAGCATAATCTTTGTGTAGAGTTCTTAGAAGAATCATCGATACAAGTCCAACTAAGAAAAGTACCATCATAAAACTATTGAATATGCTGAACCAGTGAATCTGAAATAATACACACGAAATAAAATAATAAACACAATCAATTTTGATTCCGTACATAATGAAGAGATTTGGGAATTATTAGTAAAGTTTTTATGAGACAATCAGTCGCTGATAGACATAAAATCAAACTGTTTTTACTAGGGCCCGACCGATATGGATTTTGGGGGTCCGATACCGATACCGATATAATTTGCCAAAAAATTTTCCTCCAGAAAGAAAACCTTACCTAAGCTTAAAGTCTACATTTTCTGCCGATATTCATACTTACATATTTCTCTTTGGTCTTACACACCACTGTGGATTCCAAATAATGCAAAAAAGATTTATTTGGAAAAGATTTGAAAAAAAACAATTAAACCAAATAAAGTTCTAGTCTGGCAGTGAAACTATTTTAAGCCGGTTTAGTTACATAAACACAAACACGTGAAAATCTGATTGAAAGAACTGTAAGATATTTGTTGAAATTGACTATTCGAAACCCAAATTTCTATATAGCGGGAACTTGTATTTTAGTCATTCACATATTAATGTGAAAACTTTACATTACATTCATATCTTAATATCGAAACCATGCTAGGCACACTAGATACAGGGATCCAGCTAGCGTTTTAAGTTTGGAGGAGGGATTTAAAGAATGTATCGACAAAATGCACTGTATCGTCGAAAATGCCATGTATCGACAAAATGCAAATGCAATGCAAAAGCACTGGATGCCATGGCTTAAATTGATTGAATATTGGATCTTTCACCCACGCAAGTGAACATTGATTAAACAGACATATATGGTTTATTGTACGTTTTAGTTGTTTTTGTAGAAGTTGTACGTTTTTGAGCTCACCATACATGTCGAACATTACTGCACCAGGTGTGTATTGACAAGTATCGAACACAAATAAACTTTGACTCACCTGTGCTGTTCTCTCCACCATGGTCAGACTTAGATGGTGGCTCCACTTCAAGGACTTTCCCATCAAATATACATCAATCAATTGATATGTGTCAATTTTTTTAGGTAAAACGTGCCTTTAGCTTGTACATGCTAAAATTTCAGAGATAATAACATAATTTACGTTAGGTTGTATGTTTTCAGGAAAAGTAATAAAATATAAGCTTTAACAACATTGTATTGATGTCAGATAAAAAAGAATCAAGTTGATTTCGTTGTTATATAAAGAATATGCTGGGTTCTAAGACAATCTCTAAGAAGGTGTCATATTTGTTTGTATTTGGAAAAAAAAATTCTTCTTAATACATAATACGTATTTTCAAAACTTTGAGGCATTGATAGCCAATCGATGGCGATGGCAATCGATGGCGAAAAAGCAAACCAAATTAATGCTCCTGCAAAAGTCTTGAAACCGACCAAAGCTTGCTACAACACTTCAGGTTTAATAATGTAAATCCAGCATTCTTTGGTGAGCTAAGGGTTTGCCTCTTGGCCTAGGGAGCATGGTTGTAGGCGAAGAGAACCACAACGAAATGATTTATAAACATTAGGCAAAACTCAGTGTTTGAAAATGTCTCAGTCCCCCGTTTTGCCCACGAGTCCAGTGGATATTGTCCATCATGATTCAACTCTATGGTCCCTTCGTCCCTTGGAAAAGGCCTTCACTTCGCTTATGCGTCGTCTTCTTTTGAATTTTTCCAATTCCGTTGGTTTATCACAATATCGGTACTTGCACCTTTCTGGCAGTTAATCTACAAATTCAGATAAGTCAAAACTTGGTTAAGTTTCCTTTTGTTTCATGGAATATTTTTTAAGTTTCCCCATATGGACCTGCCACTCGTATCTTATAAGAAAATTTAATACTTTTGCATTACTGCCATGAAAATAATGTTTCAATGTATAATTCCCGTTTATCAAAATAGGACCATTTTTGGACATCGGTACTGACACAGTAATCTGTTGAAGTGATGTTTAATTTTGGTCTTTAATGTTTTATTGTTTTTTTATCATTGCTCTGTCTTCTTGTTTTTTTTTTGTTTTTGTTTCTTATGTATGGCGGGTTTTCAAATAAATAAACAACATGCACTATTTCCTGTTTGATATTGTTGTTGTCAAATGGTAACACCTTAGTACATGATAGAGCTGAAGACAACAAAATCACTTATTTATTTAAAGCAGGGATATCTTGGGTAGAAATAAATTGACAAGAACGTAGAATTTGTAAATAAAATCTGCACATTAAGAGGAAGAATTTCGAGATCACGTGGTTAGTATGAGGGGAATTGTGTAGGTTATATAGAGACCCTACGCACTTGTCGATAGGTAGCGAACATTTTAAGCGTATTCTTTATCTTCCTTTCGGCTGGAATGGACAGCTAGTTTTAATTTGTTTGGAATTAATGCAAAAACTGGACAGACACATTGCGCATGTTTGACAAAATCCATTTTAGCTATGGTTTGTTTTGATGGAGAGTGGCGTTGTGACAGTAACATTCCTTATCCAATATTCTGGTGCATACTCAGCATTTTATTTACACTTATTTTCTGTAGTTAATTTTTTTTTTTTTGGTACTTAAAATTAATCGTTAAACTGAACCCTAGACATTATCCACCAACCATTACTGAGCACTATTAAGATAGCAGTAGTTATTCTTCAGTATATTCACCTAATTTTTGGGAAATTCCATCATTGTATTTGTTTTATTAATCTTGCCCAAATTTACTAAATTTACATACTAAGCCAGTAAAACCATAGCGCTTTGCCACCCAATCTTTTCTTCCCATCCTTTTTTTCCACCACAACACCAAAAATATTAGGATTGAGGAACCCCGCTACCCCCTTCCGCCTTCATATATGACTACTCAAAAATTCACCCTAAACCCACAAACATACATGAAAAAAATGAACATAAACCTCCAAAAGCTGACAAGATCCAACAACTTCAAACTCATTTTTTTTGGAGGTGTCCTTTCCATGTTACACCGGATTAATATAGAAGCTTTTAGTAATTTGTTTAAATTTAAAGGATTTTTAGATATAGAAAACTCTTAATGTTCCATTGGTCCATATGAAATATTAACAGACAAGACATTTCAAAGCAGGGACGTATCCAAGATTTCTGCTCGGGCGGAGGGAGGGGGACTAAAAGAATGAAGAAGAAGTGGTTTACTTTCCGCGATGGTCTCAACAAAGTTTTTCCCTGCATTTTAAGACCCTTTGACGAGCTAAAAAAAATAGCTTGGGAAGGGGGGGGGGGACAGATCAAGTATGCCCATCTCCTGAACACATCTCCGATTTTGAATGAAAGAGAAAAAAGAATAATATAGAACAAATGATATCATCTCTTTCTATAGGTTGTAATATGAAACTGGACAAAGCAAGTATGAAAAGTATATTCTTACTCTATGCTGGAAGAAAGTTGGGTCCAAATATTTGTCAAAGCGGTCTTCAAATTTCATAGAAGTCAGCTTCCACTGAACTTCGTAAGTAAAGCTAATTCTAACACCTGCTTCTAGTTTTACTTTATTCTCAGATGTTAAGTTGACGTCAACAATCCGGTTTCCAGAATAGCCCATATCAAACTTTTTATGAGACCATACATAGAATTCACCATTGTCTTGTTCACCAACGACACCTACGGAGAGGATAATGTGTTAAAGCGAAAAAAAAAAAAAAGAAAAAAAAAACCCAACTGTGACCATCCAATTTTTAATCTCTCCGATGAGGATATGGTATACGACTTGGGACAAAACTGCTTTGCAAATTTAAATGAAAATTATGGAAAAAAGTGCGTTTCAGGGCTCTCCCAGAAACTTAAATCCAGTGTTTGCAAAAGTTCACTGAAGAGAGGGAGCCATCAATTCAGTGGGTGCCCCCTCCCTCAGATGGATAGGTAGGAGTTTTATCGTTGTTTATTTCGAGAGTAAAATTTTGTTGTCCAGGAAAAACTTTATAGACCTTAAAGATGCCGAAAAGTGATTTCGTTAGGTTGACGTTAACATGTCAGTGTTTTCAATGTTACTTTGTAAGAGGTTGTGGTTAGAGGTATTCAGAAGGAAACTTACAAGGACTGAGAGAGCTGCTTAACAGAACCATTTTTTCCCAAAGTCACCCGATCAAAATTTTGAGATAACCATTTTGTTCAGCATGGCCGAAAATACGATAACTATGTCTTTTAGGATGACTTAATCCCCCAAAGTCACCGGGGGGAGGCCTGAAAGTTATGAACTTTACCCAATGTTAACATATAGTATTCGTTATTGGGAAGTATACAGACGCTTTCAGGGGGAATTTTTTCTGGTAGGTGGGGGGTAGGGTCGGTGGTTATATGGCAGGATCTTTCCATGAAGGAAGTTTTCATGGGGGTAGGGACATTGCTATGAAGGGGGCGAAAGATTTCCCAGCATTATTAAAGAAAGATATCAGAGATTAAATTAAAAAAAACAATTTTTTCAACTGAAAGTAAGGAGTAACATCAAAACTTAAAACGAACAGAAAATATTAGGTATATGATTGGGTTCACCCCCTAGTCAATACCTCGCTCTTTAAGCCAAATATTTTTTTGTACTTTCATAAGAGCACTTTATTCTAATTAACGGCCTTTGTGATTAAGGGGTCATTTTTAAAGAATTGGAACAAAACTAAAACTTTAGCTTAAAGAGCAAGGTATTGACTAGGGAGTGAACCCCCTAATATACGTATTAAAAATCTATGAATATAGAAGTTCATTAGGTAAGTTAATTCGTAAGTTAGGTATATTTATTACTAATAAAAACGTTCGTAAATAAAATTAAACAAGTTTCGAGAAAGCCATTTAACCAAATAAAAGTAAAATTAATATGTAAATTTTGTTTTAATTATTCACGTACGGTGAGCCAAAATCAAAACCTGCATTAATTCAAAAACGTTCAAAAATTAAATAAATAAACAAGTTTTTTTTAACTGAAAGTAAGGAACGACGTTAAAACTTAAAACGAACAGAAATTATTCCGTATATGAAAGGGGCTGTCCCCTCCTCAACGCCTCGCTCTTTACGCTAAAGTTTGACTTTCTCAAAACTCTGATTTTTTTTTAAATAATAAAAACTTTAGCGTAAAGAGCGAGGCGTTGAGGAGGGGACAGCCCCTTTCATATACGGAATAATTTCTGTTCGTTTTAAGTTTTAACGTCGTTCCGGTAACGAACTGTAAGTAAGGAGCGACCCGGCTCAGTGGTAACCGAAACTGTTGAAAACGGAATTTTGATACCAATAGATACATCAAAAGCATCAGATTTTAATGCTGATTTCAAATATATAAATTTCATCAAGTTTAATCTTACATATCAAAAGTTCCGCACCTGAGAAAATTTGGCTGATTTTCGAAAAAAGGGCGAAAGACCCCCTAAAATTTTAGAGTCTTAATGAAAATCACACCATCATATTCAGCGTATCAGAGAACCCTACTACAGAGGTTTCAAGGTCCTATCTACAAAAATGTGGAATTTTGCATTTTTTGCCAAAAGAAAGATCACGGATGCGTATTTATTTATTTTTTTTTTTTCCAGGGGGATCGTATCGACACAGTGGTACTAGAATATTGTCGGAGGACTCAATGGAACTGAAATTAAAAGTTATAGTGCCCTTTTTAAGTGACCAAAAAAATAGAGCGCAACTAGGCCCCCTCCCACGCTCTTTTTTTCCCAAAGTCACCCGATCAAAATTTTGAGATAGCCATTTTGTTCAACATGGTCGAGAATATGATAGCTATGTCTTTTAGGATAACTTAATCCCCCAAAGTCCCTGGGGGGAGGGCTGAAAGTTATGAACTTTACCCAATGTTAACATATAGTATTGTATATTGAGAAGTATACAGACGTTTTCAGGGAGATTTTTTCTGGTAGTGGGATGGGGGGGGGTCGGGGGTTGTGTGGGAGGATCTTTCCATGAAGGACGTTTTCATGGGGGAAGGGACATTGCTATGAAGGGGCGCCGGATTTCCCAGCATTACTTAAAAAAAGATCAGAAATTATATATAAAAAAACAAGTTTTTCAACTGAAAGTAAGGAGCAACATCAAAACTTAAAACGACAGAAAACATTATGTATATGATTGGGTTCATCTCCTAGTCAACACATTGCTCTTTAAGCCAAAGATTATTTTGTACTTTCATAAGAGCTATTTATTCTAAGTAACGGCATTTGTGATTAAGGGGCCATTTTTAAAGAATTGGAACAAAGTTCAAACTTTCGCTTGAAGAGCAAGGTATTGACTAGGGCGCGAACCCCCTAGTATACGTATTAAAAATATATGAATATAGAAGTTCGATACGTAAGTTAATTCGTAAGTTACGTATATTTATCACTAATAAAAACGTTCGTAAATAAAATTAAACATGTTTTGAGAAATCCATTTAACCAAATAAAAGTAAAATTAATATTCAAATTTTGTTTTAATTATTCTTGAACGGAGAGCAAAAATAAAAACCTGCATTAATTCAAAAACTTTCAAAAATTAAAAAAAAAAAAAGTTTTTTAAACTGAAATTAAGAAACTACGTTAAAACTTGAAACGAACAGAAATTATTCCGTATATGAAAGGGGCTGTTCCCTCCTCAACGCCTCGCTCTTTACGCTAAAGTTTGACTTTCTCACAACTCTATTTTTTTTAAACAATGACAAACTTTAGCATAAAGAGCGAGGCGTTGAGGAGGGGACAACCCCTTTCATATATGGACTAATTTCTGTTCGTTTTAAGTTTTAACGTCGTTCCTTACTTTCAGTTAAAAAAACTTGTTTTTTTTTATTTAATTAGGAGTAGAAGTGGGTCAGGAGGTACAACGAATACAAGTTTCAGCCATTCAGAGGGCTACAATCCCGAGATATACAAGATCACGTGTCTCTTTCTAGGCCAATCAGGGACTTAGAATACTGCGGGGAGAATGCACATGCGCACTGAATACGAGTATGACAATGGTATTGATCCAGGGACTTAAAAACAAGGTCAGTTGATTTTAAGGAATTATTTAGGACTCTAAAGAGATAGAAATTCCATTTTTAAATATGGCTTCTCTGGTCTTTAGGCTTAGCGATGAATTAAGGAATTATTATTTCGAAGCCTTAATACCGTAACTAGGACACCTTAGATAATTTCCAGAAATTCAAAAGAGATACAATGAGATAAAGACATATTGAATATATTTAACACGGGAATTGTTTCCTGGGAATTTTAAATGTGACAGCGCAGGGATGCCAAAACAAAGGAACATTCAGAAATTACGTTTAGGGGATTATTTGGGCGAAACAAATTAATCGAGATTTTAGGGATTATTTGGGCGAAACAGTTTGAGACATTTTAGGGGATTATTTGGGCGAAACAGTTTGAGACATTTTAGAGGATGATTTGAGCGAAACAGATTGAGAGGGACTGAGAGAGTTAAATCGGATTCTTGTAAGGGTTAGAGACATATGAATTGGGAATTTATTAAGATTTAGTCAAACACAGAAGCTACTATCAGCTTACAAGTGATATACTAGAGACTAAAATAGGTGAATTAGGTTTTTACCATAGTCTGAGAGATGAATTTAATTCTTTTTAGAGTTAAACCAGCATAATTAAAAATACAAAATCATAATTTTAAAAAAATAAAGAGACGACATTATAAGAAACACAGAACATGACGCAAGAAACATCAGAATTTCACTACAGTAAAATGTTAATACAGAAAAATTAAAAACATCATATTATAATTTTCAAAAAACACGCAGGCGACATGAGAAGAAATCTAGAACAGAAAACAACAAACAGCAGACTTTCACACAAGTAAAATCTTGAGCCATCATAAATAAAAATACAAAATCTTAATTTTCCAACGACACACACATGACAGAAGAAGATACCTAACACTGAAAGTAAGAAACAATAAACATTAACAAACTTAAAATCATGAAGCAGCATAAGTAAAAATAAAAAGTAGTAAGTTTCCAACAACACACACACGACATGAGAAGAAATCTAGAACAGAAAACAAGAAACAACAGACTTTCACATAAATAAAATCATGAACCGGCATAAGTAAAAATGCAGTCTATTTTGTTTCCAACAACACACACACGCCATGAGAAAAAACATTTCGATGGCAGCAAGATACAGATGAAAGCCGCACAATTACAATCTCGAACCGACATACGTAAAAATACCAAGTCTTATTTTTCCTACGACTCCTAAGTGGCATGACAAAAAATCCAGCACAGGAAACAACAAACAGAAGACATTCACACAAGTAAAATCACGAACCAGCAAAATTAAAAATACCAAATCAGAAGTTTCCAACAACACACAGACGACATGAGAATAAACCTAGCAAAGCTGTTCTTTTTTTCTCATTTATTTAGTTTTTGTTAGAATTTAGAATGGGTAAGTGGTAGACACAGGTAGAGCATTGAGTTTTCTTCAATTATAATTTTCTGGAATTCAATAATGGAAACAGTAAGTCTATATTGTGACAGGCTAGTGTTAGTGACAATTTTTTCACTTTTTTTGTATTCGTTTGTTTATTTATACTATTTTTGTTAATATGTTTCTTATTATTTTTAGGTTATATTGTGTTTTTTCTGGAGCTTCAATTACGTTGGAAACGGGACCACCGACCCTCCGAGTTATAGTAAGTTATTCAGTTAGTTAGGTTTGGTTGCAACTACCCTCCTTTTCTTTTATATATATATATATATATATATATATATATATATATATATATATATATATATATATATATATATATATATATATATATATATATATATATATATATATATATATATATATATATATATATATATATATATATATATATATATATATATATATATATATATATATATATATATATATATATATATATATATATATATATATATATATATATATATATATATATATATATATATATATATATATATTTATAAAAAATGGTAATTGTTCGTAATGATCGGTTGGATTGGCTTGAGAATAATCCATTGAGTGTTTCGGATTTAGGATTAGGGGTACTTACCAGGGATTTTGATATGGGGGTAGATGATGTTTTTCCGAAGGTTAATTATAAGTGCCCAGTTGATTTACATACTAGACTGGCACCGGATAAACTTGGCATTTTTCATTTGAATTGTCAGGGGTTAAATAGTACATTGGATTATTTGTCGGAGCTGTGTATGCTATCTGATTTTCATATTCTTGCACTTACTGAAACATGGTTGATGAATAATAATTCTGGACTATTGGATATTTTAAATTATAATATGTATGTTAAGAACCGCACTCACCATCAGCATGGAGGACTTGCCCTATATATTAGAACTGATTTGAATGTGAAGGTTAGGGATGATTTGTCTGTTAATAAAGAGATGATTTTTGAGTGTTTTGTTACGGAGGTTGATAAGAATGGTGACCCATTTTATATTGCTGTTTGTTACCACCCCCCTTCAGCTAGTGTGTTTTTTAGAATTATTAGAGCAACAAATGGACCTTCTAACTCGTAAGAACATGCCGTGTTTTGTGTGTGGAGATTTTAACATTGATTTGAATTTGTTAGCATCTAATTTAATAATAATAAAAATAACATAATGACCTTCCGAGAACTAGGTTTCATTAGATTTCAGTTAAATGTCTTCTTTTTCTTTGAATATTATCTTTTATTTGATTGAAATTGGTCAATAACAATAAAAAATAATATAATGACCCTCCGAGAACTAGGTTTCGGTAGATTTCAGTTAAATGTCTCCTTTTTATGAAAAAAAAAAACAAACCAATGTGCATTGTCAGCTTAATATACATATACTGATATTTAGTAATCAAAATGTTAATATTATTTGATTTATTAAAGTTATAAAAGTAAAAACATTTATGTTTTTTCAGTTAAGTGCAAATTATGTTCTGTCCATGGGAAGGCATAGGGATTTTGAGCCCTACCCGTGCCGCACCCATTTAAACCTTTGCCTCTCAATTACTTGGAATATCTGTCTTGGCTTGTCTCTTTTTACAATTAGTTATTTATTGAAATTTCTGTTCGTTTTGGGTTTCATTTATTTATCGATGCTTATTTGTGGTAGTTTCACGCTTTGTAGATTATTTGATTTTATTTTTACTCATTTTTGGTTTATGGAATACTTTACTTTTCTTTGAAAAACTTATCTTGTGGAAAGTTTTTTAATTAATGATAATTAAAATATAACATACTCCCCTTTCGTTATCTAGATTTCAGTTAAATGTCTTCTTTTTC
This sequence comes from Artemia sp. Qi Xiang Cuo, assembly GCF_049724085.1. Lineage (NCBI taxonomy): Eukaryota > Metazoa > Arthropoda > Branchiopoda > Anostraca > Artemiidae > Artemia > Artemia sp. Qi Xiang Cuo. The sequence continues at coordinate 31,957,750 of NC_142795.1, forward strand.
TTTGAATATTATCTTTTATTTGATTGAAATTGGTCAATAACAATAAAAAATAATATAATGACCCTCCGAGAACTAGGTTTCGGTAGATTTCAGTTAAATGTCTCCTTTTTATGAAAAAAACAAAAAAAAACAATGTGCATTGTCAGCTTAATATACATATACTGATATTTAGTAATCAAAATGTTAATATTATTTGATTTATTAAAGTTATAAAAGTAAAAACATTTAAGTTTTTTCAGTTAAGTGCAAATTATGTTCTGTCCATGGGAAGGCATAGGGATTTTGAGCCCTACCCGTGCCGCACCCATTTAAACCTTTGCCTCTCAATTACTTGGAATATCTGTCTTGGCTTGTCTCTTTTTACAATTAGTTATTTATTGAAATTTCTGTTCGTTTTGGGTTTCATTTATTTATCGATGCTTATTTGTGGTAGTTTCACGCTTTGTAGATTATTTGATTTTATTTTTACTCATTTTTGGTTTATGGAATACTTTACTTTTCTTTGAAAAACTTATCTTGTGGAAAGTTTTTTAATTAATGATAATTAAAAAATAACATACTCCCCTTTCGTGATCTAGATTTCAGTAGATTTCAGTTAAATGTCTTCTTTTTCTTTGAATATTATCTTTTATTTTATTAAACTTGTTGAATAATAATAAAAAATGATATAATGAGCTGCCGAGATCTAGGTTTCAGGATATTTTAGTTAAATGTCTTCTTTTTCTTAGAATATTATTGTTTATTTGTTTGAAATTGTTTAATAATAATAAAAAATTTCAAAATTAGCTTCCGAGATCTAGGTTTCAGTAGATTTCAGTTAAATGTCTTCTTTTTCTTTGAATACTCTCGTTTATTCGATTGAAATTGTTAAATAATGATAAAAAAATAACATAATAAGCTTCCGAGATCTAGGTTTCAGTAGATTTCAGTTAAATATCTTCTTTTTCTTTGAATATTATCGTTTATTTGATTGAAATTGTTTAATAATGATAAAAAAATAACAGAATTAGCTTCCGAGATCTAGGTTTCAGTAGATTTCAGTTAAATATCTTCTTTTTCTTTGAATATACTTTTTCTTTGATTTAAATTGTTTAATGATAATAAAAAAAATAACATAATGAGCTTCTGAGAACAATGTTTCAGTAGATTTCAGTTAAATGCCTTCTCTTCCTTTGAATATTCTCGTTTATTTGATTGAAATTGTTTAATAATAATAAAAATAACATAATGACCTTCCGAGAACTAGGTTTCATTAGATTTCAGTTAAATGTCTTCTTTTTCTTTGAATATTATCTTTTATTTGATTGAAATTGGTCAATAACAATAAAAAATAATATAATGACCCTCCGAGAACTAGGTTTCGGTAGATTTCAGTTAAATGTCTCCTTTTTATGAAAAAAAAAAAAACAACAAACCAATGTGCATTGTCAGCTTAATATACATATACTGATATTTAGTAATCAAAATGTTAATATTATTTGATTTATTAAAGTTATAAATGTAAAAACATTTATGTTTTTTCAGTTAAGTGCAAATTATGTTCTGTCCATGGGAAGGCATAGGGATTTTGAGCCCTACCCGTGCCGCACCCATTTAAACCTTTGCCTCTCAATTACTTGGAATATCTGTCTTGGCTTGTCTCTTTTTACAATTAGTTATTTATTGAAATTTCTGTTCGTTTTGGGTTTCATTTATTTATCGATGCTTATTTGTGGTAGTTTCACGCTTTATAGATTATTTGATTTTATTTTTACTCATTTTTGGTTTATGGAATACTTTACTTTTCTTTGAAAAACTTATCTTGTGGAAAGTTTTTTAATTAATGATAATTAAAAAATAACATACTCCCCTTTCGTGATCTAGATTTCAGTAGATTTCAGTTAAATGTCTTCTTTTTCTTTGAATATTCTCGGTTATTTTATTAAACTTGTTTAATAATAATAAAAAATAACATAATGAGCTTCCGAGATCTAGGTTTCAGTAGATTTCAGTTAAATATCTTCTTTTTCTTTGAATATTATCGTTTATTTGATTGAAATTGTTTAATGATAATAAAAAAAATAACATAATGAGCTTCCGAGATCTAGGTTTCAGTAGATTTCAGTTAAATATCTTCTTTTTCTTTGAATATTATCGTTTATTTGATTGAAATTGTTTAATAATGATAAAAAAATAACAGAATTAGCTTCCGAGATCTAGGTTTCAGTAGACTTCAGTTAAATGTCTTCTTTTTCTTTGAATATACTTTTTATTTGATTTAAATTGTTTAATAATAATAATAAAAATAACAATAACCTTCCGAGAACAAGGTTTCAGTAGATTTCAGTTAAATGTCTTCTGTTTCTTTGAATATTCTTGTTTATTTGATTTAAATTGTTTAATAATAATAATAAAAATAACAATAACCTTCCGAGAACAAGGTTTCAGTAGATTAAAGTTAAATGTCTTCTTTTTCTTTGAATGTTCTCTTTTATTTGATTGAAATTGGTCAATAATAATAAGAAATAACAAAATGACCTTCCGAGAACAAGGTTTCAGTTAAATGTCACACTTTTCTTTGAATATTCTCGTTTATTTGATTGAAATTGGTCAATAATAATAAAAAATAATATAATGACCTTCCGAGAACTAGGTTTCAGTAGATTTCAGTTAAATGTCTTCTTTTTCTTTGAATATTCTCGGTTATTTTATTAAACTTGTTTAATAATAATAAAAAATTACATAATGAGCTTCCGAGATCTAGGTTTCAGTATATTTCAGTTAAATATCTTCTTTTTCTTTTAATATTCTCGTTTCTTTGGTTGAAATTGTTTAATGATAATAAAAAAAATAACAGAATTAGCTTCCGAGATCTAGGTTTCAGTAGATTTCAGTTAAATATCTTCTTTTTCTTTGAATATTATCGTTTATTTGATTGAAATTGTTTAATAATGATAAAAAAATAACAGAATTAGCTCTAATAACAGAATTAGAATTCCGAGAACTAGGTTTCAGTAGATTTCAGTTAAATGTCTTCTTTTTCTTTGGATATTCTCTTTTATTTGATTGAAATTGTGTAATAATAATAGAAAACATAAATAATGGCCTTCCGAGATCTAGGTTAGTCTGGAGTTTTAGTTTAAAGTTTTAGTTTCGAGTTTTAGTTTGGAATTTTAGTTTAGCTTATTAGTTTACAGTTTTAGTTTAGAGGATTAGTTTAGAGGATTAGTTTAGAGTTATAGTTAAAAGTTTCAGTTTAGAGTTTCAGTTTAGAGTATTAGTTTTGCGTTATAGTTTAGATAAACTTCATAATTTACAATCCTTACCCCGGGCTGTGGGGGGGGGGGGCATGACATCCCTGGAGGCATATCTATTAGACCGTTTGACTAGTTTGAACAAAATGACAATTAAATATTTTTGACCATTGTTAAGAAGAGGGGGTATAAAAGGGCAAGAATGGTAGCGGGGCATAGTTACCCTCCAATCTCTCTTCAATTCCTTCTCAATATGAATTGAAAGTTTCAACTTAATACCATCAGCCATTGCTTAGATATTGCTGATATTCCCTTTTCATAACCAGCAAGGACAAAGTGTGTTTGGCATCCCTCTCGATATTTCCTGAAGTTCCACCTTAATGCTTTAAAAAATTTCTCCAGGGGCTGTGGGGGTTTCGTCAACTCCGAAGGCACAGTTTTTTTTTTGGCTTTTGGACTATTTTGAACCAAATGGCCAAATCTGAAAACTTGGATCAGATAAATTTGGGGGAAAGGGGCATGAGGGGTCTGATTGCCCTCCAGTTACTTCTGGCTCTTAAAGAGGAAACTAGAACTTTTTATTTGCAATCAAATGAGTCCCTCCTAAGTTTATACGACCCCCCCCTTCCATTTTAAGTGCCTATCGGAAAAAACATCGAAGCCTTATGGCTTTTTACTATAGGCAACGCTATAGGGTTGCCTATAGAGTGGGAGAGAACGTCTTTGACCGTATGGCAACAAGAACTGAACACCACTTAACTGCAGCGTGAAAGTTGCAAAAAATTACCCTGAAACTGACTATATATCAGAAAGTCACTTTATTATGGTTGTAATGACGTCAATACAGATCGTGGCTGCAGCGGTAGCTTAACCACGATCTGTATTGACTTCGCATATCGTTGTTGACAAAAACTACATCTTCGTGTACAAGATGAATAATGACACCATAGTCATGGCTTACATCCATATATGACGTTGAAAGTAAAAGCAATAAAATGACGTTAGTTTATAATGACGTGACAATTCTTATAAAAGAAACAACTACAAATACGTCAGTATCATTTGATTATGAAAAGCGTTAAAGTGAACACATCAGAAAAACCGAGTATGCCTCGTGTCTCCAGAGGAAAAGTGGAAAAAACAAGACACAGAAAAAACAAAGATCCCATTTTTCTTGTCAACAATGATTCCAATATTTCAAGAGGAAGGCAAGAATGGAGTGTAGATGATCTTGAAAATCTTCTGATTTTATTAGAAACGTACGGTCTAAGGGAAGTCATGGAAGTCAATGACAACGATTTCTTGAAGAGAATGTTGCCAGGAAAGAACACAGAGTCTCTTAGAACCTATCTTGCAACAATTACAGCAACCTCAAGGCACGTGGCAAATCTAAATGTGCTCAAATGGGACAAAGAAGAAAACAAGATTTGTGTCGAAATGTGGTTAGAAAAACTTCTATTGAAGGGAAATGAAGCTGATAAAGCGAATATATTGCCACAGGCTCTTCATTTTATAGCAAAATTTGAGAACCATTCATTGCCTGAGGAGAGTCAAAAAGTAGATTTTGCAGAAATTTACCGCTACTTGGCAGACTTGTCCATTGGACTTGTCCCAAAAAAACTCAACGAAGAATCAGCAAAGCTTATCTTAGAATTATATGGGGATTTAGCGGAAAAAGTTAACGCGATTAAAGATCAAATGCAGAGCGACATTGAAAATATTTCCAAAGTGAGAACATGGGATTGCAACACATATCCAAGGGTAACTCGAGAAGTCCCTCCCTCAGAAGAAGAGAAACGAGAAGTCTCATCCCTGGCCCATGAAACTCAAGAAAATGCCATGCTAAAATTCCTGTCCGAGCCTGCTTTGAATCCATTCGGGCTCGAGCCAGAGATTCTCATGAAGCCACTTTTACTGTTGAATGGCCATGAGTGTCAAGCAAGAAACAATACTGGAGATTGGAACAACTCTTATAGTCAGTTTTAATAGATTATGGCTACCACGTCCCCAAGTTGATGAGTTAAAAAATTATTGTCATCTGAATAAAAACATTTTTTTCAATTTTCGCTTTGTTCATAGTCAAGTTCGATTGTTTTTTTGACATTAATAGAACTTAATCATAAGGCATGTTTTTATTATTATGTCTATTCTAGCCTATAGTAAGAATGATGTTTGTTTTTTATTAAACTAAGAAAAGAGGAACGAAAACGGTCAATAGTAACAGGGACTTTAAGAAGTCTCTTTGAAAAAACTGTTAAGTGAGGAACAGCCGTTATTTGAAGCTGATCCAAGAATGGTAACTGGTATTTCGGCAAATTTTAATAGTATAAGTTAGTTGCGAAAACATATTTTGGTAATTTAAATATAAACCTGAAATCAATCTAAAGCAGTGCCGGATCGAAAATCCAATAGGGGAGAATTACATTCCCCATGTTCAACAAGGAAAATCTTACTCCTTGAATTTTCTAATGTCATCTAGTTTTCTAAGTCATTATGTAATTCATGCAGGATATTTTTTCATAAATAATTGAGTTTTTCCATGTACATCTCTCAACAAAGATACTGAGGAAATACCCCTCGGAATCTCCATGTAACAAAGTTGTATAACAAACCTAAGCTCAATTTTCATTTGAAAATATATCACGCACAAGAACAAAGCCATCGGCTTTGTTTTAGCTTGAATCATGGTTGCAGCGGTAGTTGCAAACTTGTAAAGGACAAACATCGGCCAATATTAACCCAAAATTGATTATTTTGAACCAAATCGGATCGAAATATAAGAAGTTAAATATTGGAATCATCATGAGAAAAACCGTATAGATGAAACTTACCGTACTTGGGCTTGAACCGAAAGAAAAATCACTTTTGCATGGGTAGCTCTGATGCGTCTTCTTTTTATGCTTTTATCTTCGCTGCTAGAGGCACAGGAACATCATAAAGAGCTTCTTAAGGGATCATTTTAAAGAAAATTGCTACACCTGATCGCTTTTGTAATTAAGAAAACCCAATTTTTAAAATAAGTTTTTTGAAAAGATAGTGCATCATCGATTAGATGATGAATGAACTCATCGTAGGTTAAAACCATAAATGACATTAGTCAGAAGTCAGACTGTGATCTAATCGGAAACAAGTGGAAACCCGCTATTACGAATAATGCACTTTGTTGGAAACAATCGGAAACAGACTAACCCGCTAATGCAGAAATAAGTGGGAGGAGCTTTTTGTTCGCACCGAGAACGAAGACCAGAAATGATCTGCGATAAGCTTACTGGATAATTATATGAACTTTGGTAAGGAGCGACCCGGCTCAATAGTAACCGAAACTCTAAAAAGCGGAATTTTCACACCAATAGATACATCAAAAGAATCAAATTTTAATGCTAATTTCAAATATATAAGTTTCATCAAGTTTAGTCTTACCTATCAAAAGTTACGCGCCTCAGAAAATTTAGCTGATTTTCGAAAAAAGGGGGAAAGACCCTCTAAAAGTTGTAGAACCTTAATAAAAATCACACCATCATATTCAGCGTATCAGAGAACCCTACTGTAGAGGTTTCAAGCTCCTATCTACAAAAATGTGGAATTTTGCATTTTTTGCCAGAAGAAAGATCAAGGATGCGTGTTTATTTGTTTTTTTTCCCCAGGGGTGATCGTATCGACCCAGTGGTTGCAGAATATCGTGCGAGGGCTCATTCGAACGGAAATTAAAAGTTCTAGTGCCCTTTTTAAGTGACCAAAAAAAATGGAGGGCAACTAGGCCCCCTCCCACGCTCATTTTTACCAAAGTCACCCGATCAAAATTTTGAGACATCCATTTTGTTCAGCATGGTCGAAAATATTATAACTATGTCTTTTAGGATGACTTAATCCCTCGAAGCCCCCAGGGGGAGGGCTGAAACTTATGAACTTTACCCAATGTTAACATAGAGAACCCTGGCTCAATGGTAAGCGAAACTCTAGAAAAAGGTATTTTGATACAAATAGATACATCAAAAGAATCGAATTTTAATGCTGATTTCAAATATATAAGTTTCATCAAGTTTAATCTTACATATCAAAAGTTACGCGCCTGAGAAAATTTGGCTGATTTTCGAAAAAAGGGGGAAAGACCCCCTAAAAGTTGTAGAACCTTTATAAAAATCACACCATGATATTCAGCGTATAAGAGAACCTTACTGTACAGTTTTCAAGCACCTATCTACAAAAATGTGGACTTTTCCATTTTTTGCCAGAAGAAAGATCACGGATGCGTGTTTGTTTTTTTTCCAGGGGTGATCGTAGCGACCCAGTGGTTGCAGAATATCGTGCGAGGGCTCATTCGAACAGAAATTAACAATTCTAGTGCCTTTTTTAAGTGACCAAAAAGATTGGAGGGCAACTAGCCCCCCTCTCACGCCCTTTTTTCCCAAAGTCACCCGATCATAATTTTGAGATAGCCATTCTGTTCAGCATGGTCGAAAATATTATAACTATGTCTTTTAGGATGACTTAATCCCTCGAAGCCCCCAGGGGGAGGGCTGAAACTTATGAACTTTACCCAATGTTTACATAGAGAACCCTGGCTCAATGGTAAGCGAAACTCTAGAAAAAAATATTTTGATACAAATAGATACATCAAAAGAATCGAATTTTAATGCTGATTTCAAATATATAAGTTTCATCAAGTTTAATCTTACATATCAAAAGTTACGCGCCTGAGAAAATTTGGCTGATTTTCGAAAAAAGGGGGAAAGACCCCCTAAAAGCTATAGAACCTTAATGAAAATCACACCATCAGATTCAGCGTATCAGAGAACCCTACTGTAAAGGTTTCAAGCTCCTATCTAAAAAATGTGGAACTTTCCATTTTTTGCCAGAAGAAAGATCACGGATGCGTGTTTATTTGTTTTTTTTTGTTTTTTTTTTCCCCGGGGTAATTGTATTGACCCAGTGGTCCCAGAAAATCGTGGGAGGGCTTATTCAAACGGAAATGAATAGTTATAGTGCCCTTTTTAAGTGATCAAAAAAAATAGAGGGCAACATGGCCCCCTCCCACGCTCACTTTTTCCCAAAGTCACCCGATCATAATTTTGAGATAGCCATTTTGTTCAGCATGGTCAAAAATACTATAACTATGTCTTTTAGGATGACTTAATCCCTCGAAGCCCCCAGGGAGAGGGCTGAAACTTATGAACTTTACCCAATGTTAACATATAGAGACCTGGCTCAATGGTAAGCGAAACTCTAGAAAAAGGTATTTTGATACAAATAGATACATCAAAAGAATCGAATTTTAATGCTGATTTCAAATATATAAGTTTCATCAAGTTTAATTCTACCCATGAAAAGTTACGCACCTGAGACAAATTTGCCTGATTTTCGAAAAAAGGGGGAAAGACCCCGTAAAAAACATAGAACCTCAACGAAAATCTTATCATCATATTCAGCGTATCAGAGAACCCTACTGTAGAGGTTTCAAGCTCCTATCTACAAAAATGTGGAATTTTGCATTTTTTGCCAGAAGAAAGATCATGGGTGCGTGTTTATTTGTTGTTTTTTTTCCCCAGGGTGATCGTATCGACCCATTGGTCCTAGAATATCGTGGGAGGGCTCAATGGAATGGAAATTAAAAGTTCTAGTGCCCTTTTTAAGTGACCAAAAAATGGAGGGCAACTAGGCCCCTCCCACGCTCATTTTTTCCCAAAGTCACCTGATCAAAATTTTGAGATAGCCATTTTGTTCAGCATGTTCGAAAATATTATAAGTATGTCTTTTAGGATGACTTAATCCCCCGAAGTTCCCGGGAGGAGGGCTGAAAGTTATGAACTTTACCCAATGTTAACATATAGTATTGGTTATTGGGAAGTATACAGTACAGACGTTTTCAGGGGAGAATTTTTTCTGGTAGTGGGGGGGGGTCTGGGGTTATTTGGGAGGATCTTTCCATGTAGGAAGTTTTCATGGGGGAAGGGACATTGCTATGAAGGGGACGCCGGACTTCCCAGCATTATTTAAAAAAAAGATCAGAAATTAAATATAAAAAAACAAGTTTTTCAACTGCAACAGCAGCAACATCAAAACTTTAAACGAACAGAAAATATTACATATGTATTGGGTTTATCCCCTAGTCAATGTCTCACTCTTTAAGCCAGAGATTTTTTAGTACTTTCATAAGAGCTATTTATTCTAATTAACGGCCTTTGTGATTAAGCGGTCAGTTTTAAAGAATCGGAACAAAATTCGAACTTTCGCTTAAAGAGCAAGGTATTGACTAGGGGGCGACCCCTAATATACGTATTAAAAATATATGAATATAGAAGTTCGTTACGTAAATTAATTCGTAAGTTACGTATATTTATTACTAATAAAAACGTACGTAAATAAAATGAAACAAGTTTCGAAAAAGCCATTTAACCAAATAAAAGTAAATTAATATGAAAATTTTGTTTTAATTATTCATGTACTGTGAGCCAAGATCAAAAACCGCATTTATTCAAAAACGTTAAAAAAATAAATAAAAAAACAAGTTTTTTTTTACTGAAAGTAAAGAGCGACATTAAAACTTAAAACGAACAGAAATTATTCCGTATATGAAAGGGGCTGTCTCCTCCTCAACGCCTTGCTCTTTACCCTAAAGTTTGACTTTCCCACAACTCTATTTTTTTAAACAATAAAAAACTTTAGCGTAAAGAGCAAGGCGTTGAGGAGGAGACAGCCCCTTTCATATACGGAATAATTTCTGTTCGTTTTAAGTTTTAATGTCGCTCCTTAATTTCAGTTAAAAAAACTTGTTTTTTTTTTATTTAATCTCCAACCAAATCTGAATGCTCATATACATTATGATGCACTACATTTTTTATTTGACAAGATAGTAGTACAATTGTCTTTTGAAAAGTTGCTTCACTGGATCATGATGTCATACTTGAGTGATTCCACAGCCCGATTCCCTGTAGTTCGTAGTAACCATCTATGGAATTCTGAGCCTTGTATACGCCGTTTCAAAGAGATTCCTTTCTGTGCTATTCTGGACCTTGTATACACCTTTTCAAAGAGATTTACTACTAGTTAGGACCTTGCATAACGTGTTATGAAGGACAAGTTTTCTGACACAATTTACCAGATTATATATCAATTATTTTTTTTTGTTGTCACTATTCCAGTTTTTTCTAAACCAGTATTTGCATGTGGTTACTCCACATACGGTAACTTGATTAAGTATTGTCAATTTAAACAAGTTTTTCTGACACAATTTACAGACCAGATTTCTACTTCATATATTTTTTTTGATAACTTGATAGGTGATTTGAATAAAAGGAATTCAAATATTTTGTCTATGAAATAGAAGCTAGCTTAATTTGCAAGAAGGTATTCCATTTGCACAACTCTGATTTGATTGAATTGTCGCCGACAATGAGATTTAATCACTGCTAAGCCTATTGTTATTGCGAGAGAGTTATCCCAATTTACAGCTTAGTGTTAACTGACAGACTTCCAAATACGAACATTTTGAAAAGCAGACAAAAAATCAGACATTATAATCAGAATTATTTGATTAACATTTAAAAAGGGGCAATGAGATATATGATCTGTATAATACACAAGTGATGTTTGATAAGTATTATCAATTTAAAATAGGATCTAACGTCCCCTTCGCCCCCCCCCCCATTTCTGAGAGCAGGGAGGGGAGGAGTCAATTTTGGAGGCCCGAAGGAGTTGTTAACTCAGGTAATTTGTTATAAATTTGAAAAAATGTCTAACGACGAATCGGAAATGGTTGATTAACATTTGCAAAAAAAGGGGTAATGTGATTTGCGAATTGGAGGAGATGGGGTGGTTATGCACTGTATAATAAACAATTGATGTTTTGGAGAGTATTGTCAATTTAAATAGGATCTAACGTTCCCCGGGGGTTTAGTTAAATTGGGTTGAGTTGCACGAAGGTTCAGTAGTACGAGAGTTCAGTAGCACGGGGGTTCAGTTGTACAGGGTTTCGGTTATACAGGGGTTCATTTACATGGAGGGATTCAGTTGAACGAGGGGGGGGATTTGCGATTTGGAAGAGATGGGTTGATAGTGTACTGTATAATACACAAGTGATGTTTTGGAGTGCATTGTCAATTTAAAATAGTTTAGAAATAAAAAAAAAATAACAAGAAATGGCTGAAAAGTGTTTTGAGGGAGATGGACTGCAGGGAAGGTTGAGGGGCACGTGAGTTCAGTTACAGGGGGGTACAGTTACATAGAGGTTTAGTTAAATGGTGATCGAGTTGCATTAGGGGTTCAGTAGCACGAGGGTTCAGTAGCACGGGGGTTCAGTTATACAGGGGTTCAGTTACATGTGGGGGGGATTGTTACCTGATTCTTTTATTCTAACTTAACTTGTAGGAATAGGACTTCATTCCATTGGCTAAATCAGTTTATTCATCTATAATGGTGAACAAAAAGACTATTAATTCTCCGTATTCTTCTTCTTCTTTTGATCATGCACCCATGCCTCCCATGCCTCCTTCTCACTCGGGGTCAGTTGACGTCTTAATATCCGATAGAAGTTGCATATTCCACTCGTTCTCCACACCTCGTAATATCCGTCATGAGTGATATAGTGGGAGTCATCGATTTTAGGTTCCCGATCTAGACATGAAAATTAAAAGGCTTAAAATATATGGAATTTTTATAAGCTGTAATGGACAAAAATACGCTAAAAGACGGTTCCCGTGAAATTATTGCAGTTTTCTATAAAAATGAACGATTTTCAATGCGAAGATTTGTTAGTGTTAGGGATAGTTTGCTACTTCTGACAGAAAATTTTTATCACAATAAAAAAAAATTGTTACATCTAAGAAAAAATTTAGTATATTTTGCAGAAAACTTGCTAGTTCAAACAGAGAACTTGTTACAATAATTTTCTGAGCTGAATTTCTTAGCCTTTCATAGGTGTGTGTTGTCTGAAACCTATGATTTGGGGTGGTTAATTTGCTATTATTGACTTTTCAGAGCTAGGTTTCTTAGCCTTTCATAGGTGTGTGCTGTCAGAAAATTATGATTTGGGATTTGTAGTTTGCTTTTTGGACTTTTCAGAGCTAGGATTCTTAGTCCCTCATAGGCGTTTGTTGTCTGAAACCTATAGTTTGGGATGAGTAGTTTGCTATTTCAGACTTTTCTGAGCTAAGGTTTCTTAGTATTTCGTAGGCGTGTGTTGTCTGAAACTTATGATTTGAGGTATGTAATATTCTATTTCCAACTTTTCATAGTCAGATTTCTTAGTGTTTCGTAGGTGTGTGTTGTCTGAAACATATGATTTGGAGTGGGTGGTTTGCTATTTTTTTACTTTTGTGAGCTGGCTTTCTTATCCTTTCATAGGGGTGTGTTGACTGAAGCCTATGATCTGGGATGGGTGGTTTGCTATTTTTGACTTTTCTGAGCTAGATTTCTTACTCTTTCATAGGTGTGTATTGTCAGAAAATTATGATTTGGGATGTGTAGTTTTCTTTTAGGACTTTTCAGAACTATGATTCTTAGTCTCTCATAGGCGTTTGTTGTTTGAAACTTCTAGTTTAGGATGAATAGTTTGCTGAGAAGTTAACTTTAGTATTTTATGGTTTTATGTGCCTAAAATCATGAATTAGAATAGTTCATTATCTGTTTAGGGTTTTGAGACCTAGGTTTTGTAGATTTTTGCGCGTGCTCGATTCCTATGGTTTGTTATTTGAGAAGTTAACTTTAGTATTTAGGGGTTTTACGCGCCTCAAATTTTGAATTAGAATATTTAATTATCTGTTTAAGTTTTTCAACATAGGTTTCTAGATGTTCATGGGTGTTGGGTTCCTGGAGGGTTTTATGACTCCTCCTCTCAATGAATTCAGATGGTTTTAGGACTCGTCCCCCTAGCCATAACTCCATTCAACCTTGAGCGAAGATATAAAAGTTTGATGAAGTATTTTTCTACTTAACAACTACATTAATAACTTCCAAGATGATAGGACAGTATGACACAGAATTTATCAGTTACCGAGAGTTCAATGACTCCTCCCCGCAGTGACTTTCAAGGGTTTTATGACTCCTCCCCACAATGAATTCAGATGGTTTTAAGACTCATCTCACTAGTCATAACTCCATTCAACCTTGAGCGAAGGTATAAAAGTTTGATGAAGTATTTCTCTACTTAACAACTACATTAATAGCCTCCAAGATGATAGGACTGTATGACACCGAATTTATCAGTTTGAAAAAATCATCTTGTGGTGTTATATTCGAATGTGCTTTTTTATTATTGTCTATGGATCTCGAAGAAATTGACTGTTATTATTGGATAGTGAACTATAATCTGTTTGAGTATGCTAAAAGCTTGTGGAGTACTACATTACGTTATATAAACAGACTGGGATTCTATGATAGAGTGATTACACCACTTAATAATATTGGTCAGGAACTGAGAAATGTTCAGGAGGAAGTCAGTGAAATTTGCAGCTTTTTCGGAGTTGAAGCACTTTTAATTCAAAAGTGTGACCCTAGGATTCCACTTTTCAATCTAGAAGAGTTTAAGTGTCCTAAATTTGAGGGGGGTTATCACCGTCCTGAAGACGAGGTTAGGTTCTTCGCACAGTGGATACCTAAGAACATACCTGATCGTTATAAATCCATAAGACATGTTAAAAACTCTTCTATATCACGGGACCAGCGTTTGTGGATGTTTAAGAGTTAACTCTAAGTACTATTTTTATGTTAACATTTGTTGTTTTTTTTTTTTCTTTCTCAAAAAAAACAAATCTTTTAATACATTTAAGCAATAAATATCTTTAAACTTAACCCGTCTAGATTCTTTAGAATAGTTCTATTGTAAGCAAGTAACAAACTCTTTCCTGAAGTCACCTCTTGGATACACAATGCAGAAACTTCATTTAAGAAACTATGAAAAAAATTGTAAGTAAGTAAGTAACAAATTCTTTCTTGGAATCACCTCTTCGATACACAATACATAAATTTTCATTAAAGAAACTATGAAAAAATCGTAAGTAAGTAGCAAATTCTTTCTTGAATTCACCTGCTGGATAAACAAAGACATTTCGTTAAAGAAATTATGACAAAATTCTAAGAAAGTAACATACTCTTAATTGTTTACATGACTTAGATACACGATGTAGAAATTTAATTCAAGAAATTATGAAAAAATTCTCAGTAAGTAACAATTTCTTTCTTGCAGTCAACTCTTGGATACGCAATACGGAAATTTCATTCAAGAAATTATGAAAATATTTGTAAGTAAGTAACAAACTCTTTATTGATTTCACCTCTTGGATATACAGTACAGATACTTCATTCATGAAATTATTAAAAAATCGCAAGTAAGTAACTTTTTTTCTCTTTATCACAAACAATTTTAACTTAGCTAAATGATGTAGAAATTTTATTCAAGAAATTATTAAAAAATTCTCAGTAAGTAAAAATTTCTTTCTTGAAGTCAACTCTTGGATACGCAATATGGAAATTTCATTCAAGAAATTATGAAAATATTTGTAATTAAGTAACAAACTCTTTATTTATTTCATATCTTGGATATAAAGTACAGATACTTCATTCAAGAAATTATGAAAAAAAAGCGCAAGTAAGTAACTTTTTTTCTCTTTATCACAAACAATTTTCACTTAGCTACATGATGTAGAGATTTAATTCAAGAAATTATTAAAAAATTCTCAGTAAGTAACAATTTCTTTCTTGAAGTCAACTCTTGGATACACAATACACAATTTCATTCAAGAAATTATGAAAAAATTGTAACTAAGTAGCAAATTCTTTCTTGAATTCACATGCTTGATTAACAAAAATATATTTCGTTCAATAAATTACGAAAAAAGTCTAGGTAAGTAACAAACTATTTAATGCTTACACGAGTTAGATAGACGATCTAGAAATTAAATTAAAAAAATTATGAAAAAAATTACCAGTAAGTAATAATTTCTTTTATGAATTGAGCTCTTTTATTCGCAATACGGACATTTCTTTCAAAAAATTATGAAAATATTTTTAAGTAAGTAACAGACTCTTTATTGATTCCACCTCTTGGATAAACAGTACAGATACTTCATTCAATAAATTATGAAAAAATCGCAAGTAAGTAACTTTTTTTTTCTCTTTATCACAAACAATTTTCACTTAGCTACACGATGTAGAAATTTAATTCAAGAAATTATGAAAAAATTCTCAGTAAGTAACAATTTCTTTCTTGAAGTCAACTCTTGGATTCACAATACGGAAATTTCATTCAAGAAATTATGAAAAATTGTAACTAAGTAGCAAATTCTTTCTTGAATTCACCTGTTGGATAAACAAAAAGACATTTCGTTCAAGAAATTATGAAAAAATTCTAAGTAAGTAACAAACCACGAGTTAGATATACGATGTAGAAATTAAATTCAAGAAATTATGAAAAAATTCTCAGTAAGTAGCAATTTCTTTCTTGAAGTCAACTCTTGGATACACAATACGGAAATTTCATTAAAGAAATTATGAAAATATTTGTAAGTAATTAAAAAACTCTTTATTGATTTCACCTCTTGTATATACAGTACAGATACTTCATTCAAGAAATTGTTAAAAAATTACAAGTAAGTAACTTTTTTTTTCTCTTTATCACAAAGAATTTTCACTTAGCTAAATGATGTAGAAATTAAATTCAAGAAATTATGAAAAAATTCTCAGTAAGTAATAATTTCTTTCTTGAAGTCAACTCTTGGATACACATTACGGGAATTTAATTCAATAAATTATGAAAAAACTGTAACTAAGTAGCAAATTCTTTCTTGATTTCACCTGTTGGATAAACAAAAAGACGTTTCGTTCAAGAAATTAGGACAAAATTCTAAGTAAGTAACAAACTTTTTATTGTTTTCACGAGTTAGATATACGATGTAGAAATTAAATTCAAGAAATTATGAAAAAATTATTAGTCTAAGTAGCAAATTCTTTCTTGAACTCACCTGTTGGATAAACAAAAAGACATTTCGTTCAAGAAATTATGACAAAATTCTAAGTAAGTAACAAACTCTTTATTGTTTTCACGAGTTAGATATACGATGTAGAAATTAAATTCAAGAAATTATGAAAAAATTCTCAGTACGTAACCATTTCTTTCTTGAAGTCAACTCTTGGATACACAATACGGAAATTTAATTCATGAAATTATGAAAACATTTGTAAGTAAGCAAAAAGCTCTTTATTGATTCCACCTCTAGAATATACAGTATAGATAATTCATTCAAGAAAGTATGAAAAATCGCAAGTAACTAACGTTTTTTTTATCTTTATCATAAACAATGTTCACTTAGCTACATGGTTTAGAAATTTAATTCAGGAAATTATGAAAAAATTCTCAGTAAGGAACAATATCTTTCTTGAAGTCAACTCTTGGATACACAATACGGAAATTTCATTCAAGAAATTATAAAAATATTTGTAAGTAAGTAACAAGCTCTTTATTGATTTCACCTCTTGAACATACAGTACAGATACTTCATTCAAGAAACGTGATTAAACACGTTTTGAAACTGCATGCTACTTGCCTGCCTTTCCTTGGCGCCTTTCCAAACGAACGGGGATTCCCCACTGGTTCCTCCACATTGCAAAAAGTGAGCATTACGAAAACTCCACGTTTTCAGCCAGAATGGTTTTTTAGACAACACTCGTTTTTAAGGGCCAATCAGAGAAAGCGGGGTTCGCTCAATATACACTACATTGATTGGTGAGTGGTTACACACCACGAGGGTGCACACAGAGTGAGAGAGACATGCAAAGTCGACATAGCTTTATTTAATTTTTTAAGGGTAATTTAGACGAGGTTACGTGCGTGCACGTAACCTCGTTTAAATTAACCTTAAAAAAATGAAATAAAGCTATGTCGACTTTGCATATCTATATCACAATGCATGCACCCTCGCGGTGTGTAACCAATCACCAATCAATTTATCGTATATTGAGCAACCTCCGCTGTCTCTGATTGGTCCCTAAAAAATGGGTGTTGTCTAAAAAACCAGTCTGGCTGAAAACGTGGAGTTTTCGTACTGCTCACTTTTTACAATGTGTAGGAACCAGTGGGGAATCCCAGTTCGTTTGGAAAGGTGCCAAGGAAAGGTATGCAAATAGCATGTAGTTTCAAAACGTGTTTATTCACGTTTCTTGAATGAAGTATCTGCACTGTATATTCAAGAGGTGAAAACACTAAAGAGCTTGTTACTTATTTACAAATATTTTTATGATTTCTTGACTGAAATTTTCATATTGTGTATCCAAGAGTTGACTTCAAAAAGAAATTGTTACTTACTGAAAATTTTTTCATAATTTCTTGAATTAAATTTCTACATCGTGTAGCTAAGTGAAAATTGTTTGTGATAAAGAGAAAAAAAGTTACTTACTTGCGATTTTTTCATAATTTCTTGAATGAAGTATCTGTACTGTATATCCAAGAGGTTAAATCGATAAAGAGTTTGTTACTTACTTACAAATATTTTCTTAATTTCTTGAATGAAATTTCCGTATTGTGTATGCAAGAGTTGACTTCAAGAAAGAAATGGTTACTTACTGAGAATTTTTTCATAATTTCTTGAATTAAATTTCTACATCGTATATCTAACTCGTGAAAACAATAAAGAGTTTGTTACTTACTTGGAATTTTGTCATAATTTCATGAACGAAATGTCTTTTTGTTTATCCAACAGGTGAATTCAAGAAAGAATTTGCTACTTAGTTACAATTTTTTCATAATTTCTATAATGAAATTTCCGTATTGTGTATCCAAAAGTAGATTTCAAGAAAGAAATTGTTACTTACTGAGAATTTTTTCATAATTTCTTGAATTAAATTTCTACATCATGTATATAAGTGAAAATATTTTGTGATAAAGAGAAAAAAAAAGCAACTTAATTTCGAGTTTTTAAAAATTTATTTAATTAATTATATGTAGTGTATATCCAATATGTGGAATCAATAAATAGTTTGTTACTTAATAACAAATATTTTAATAATTTCTTGAATGAAATTTCCGTATTGTGCATCCAAGAGTTGACTTCAAGAAAGAAATTGTTACTTACTG
>NC_142795.1:32431098-32489491 GCF_049724085.1 Artemia sp. Qi Xiang Cuo
GTCAAAAAATAGCAAACCACCCACTCCAAATCATAGGTTTCAGACAACACACACCTACGAAAGACTAAGAAATCTGGCTATGAAAAGTCGGAAATAGCAAATTACACACCTCAAATCATAGGTTTCAGACAACACACGCCTACGAAATACTAAGAAACCTTAGCTCAGAAAAGCCTGAAATAACAAACTACTTATCCCAAACTATAGGTTTCAGATAACAAACGCCTTTGAGGGACTGAGAATCTTAGCTCTGAAAAGTCCAAAAAGCAAACTAGAACTCCCAAATCAAAATTTTCTGACAGCACACACCTATGAAAGGCTAAGAAACCTAGCTCTGAAAAGTCAATAATAGCAAATTAACCACCCCGAATCATAGGTTTTAGACAACACATACCTATGAATGGCTAAGAAATTCAGCTCAGAAAATTATGGTAACAAGTTTTCTGTTTGAACTGGCAAGTTTTCTGTGGAATATAATAAATAGTTTCTTAGAAATAGCAATTTTTTTTATTGTGATAAAAATTTTCTCTCAGAAGTAGCCAACTATCCCTAATACTTACAAATCTCCGCATTGAAAATCGTTAATTTTTAATGAAAACTGTAATAATTTCACGTGAACCGTCTTTTAGCGTATTTTTGTCCATTACAGCTTATACAAATTCCATATATTTTAAGCCTTTTAATTTTCATGTCTAGATCGAGAACCTAAGATCGATGACTCCCACTATATCACTCATGACGGATATTACGAGGTGTGGAGAACAAGTGGAATATGCAACTTCTATCGGATATTAAGACGTCAACTGACCCCGAGTGAGAAGGAGGCATGGGAAGCATGGGCGCATGATCAGAAGAAGAAGAAGAATACGGAGAATTAATAGTCTTTTTGTTCACCATTATAGATGAATGAACTGATTTAGCCAATGGAATGAAGTCCTATTCCTACAAGTTAAGTTAGAATAAAAGAATCAGGGAACAATCCCCCCCCCCATGTAACTGAACCCCTGTATAACTGAACCCCCGTGCTACTGAACCCTCGTGCTACTGAACCCCTCATGCAACTCGATCCCCATTTAACTAAACCTCCATGTAACTGTACCCCCCTTTAACTGAACTCTCGTGCATCTCAACCCTCCATGCAGTCCATCTCCCTCAAAACACTTTTCAGCCATTTCTTGTTATTTTTATTTTTATTTCTAAACTATTTTAAATTGACAATACTCTCCAAAACATCACTTGTGTATTATACAGTACACTATCACCCCCTCTCTTCCCAATCGCAAATCCCCCCCCCTCGGTCACCTGAACCCTCCATGTAACTGAACCCCGGTATAACCAAAACCCTGTACAACTGAACCCCCGTGCTACTGAACTCTCGTACTACTGAACCTTCGTGCAACTCAACCCAATTTAACTAAACCCCCCGGGGAACGTTAGATCCTATTTAAATTGACAATACTCTCCAAAAGATCACTTGTATATTATACAGTGCATAACCACCCCATCTCCTCCAAATCGCAAATCACATTACTCCTTTTTTTTGCAAATGTTAATCAACCATTTCCGATTCGTCATTAGGCATTTTTTCAAATTTATAAAAAATTACCTGAGTTAACAACTCCTGCGGGCCTCCGACATTGACTCCTCCCCCTCCCTGCCCTCATAAAGGGGGGGGGAGAGGGGACGTTAGATCCTATTTTAAATTGACAATACTTATCAAACATCACTTGTGTATTATATAGATCATATATCTCATTACCCCTTTTTAAATGTTAATCAAATAATTCTGATTATAATGTCTGATTTTTTGTCTGCTTTTCAAAATGTTCATATTTGGAAGTCTGTCAGTTAACACTAAGCTGTAAATTGGGATAACTCTCTCGCAATAACAATAAGCTTAGCAGTGATTAAATCTCATTGTCGGCGACAATTCAATAAAATCAGAGTTGTGCAAATGGAATACCTTCTTGCAACTTGAGTTAGCATCTACTTCATAGACAAAATATTTGAATTACTTTTATTCAAATCACTTATCAAGTTATCAAAAAAAATATATGAAGTAGAAATCTGGTCTGTAAATTGTGTCAGAAAAACTTGTTTAAATTGACAATACTTTATCAAGTTACCGTATGTGGAGTAACCACATGCAAATACTGGTTTAGAAAAAACTGGAATAGTGACAACAACAAAAAAATAATTGATATATAATCTGGTAAATTGTGTCAGAAAAACTTGTCCTTCATAACACGTTATGCAAGGTCCTAACTAGTAGTAAATCTCTTTGAAAAGGTGTATACAAGGTCCAGAATAGCACAGAAAGGAATCTCTTTGAAACGGCGTCTACAAGGCTCAGAATTCCATAGATGGTTACTACTGTAGTTCGTTCTTTACTATACCAACTAAGAAAAAGCCAAAGGCTTTATGGTGTGTGTAGAGTCTATCTGGTGATGAAATGATATGGTATTTTACAACACTAGAGTCAATGAACGATGGTTTATTTGAGCATAAACACCAAGCCTGTCCTTTTCTGGAAAAGTGTTTTCAGTACTGGTAATGAAACTTCAATATCACACTATGGGTATGGCTTTCTAAGCCTACAAACTGCTTCATAAAGTTTAGGCTAGTCAAAAGATTCCTGCTAAACGTAAAATATGTAGATGATTTCAGTTTGCATTGTGCGTTACTTATACAGGGAGATCACATTTATCAAACAGTTCGCGGTAACGAACTGTAAGTAAGGAGCGACCCGGCTCAATGGTAACCGAAACTATACAAAACGGAATTTTGACACCATTATATGCATCACAATAATCAAATTTTAATGCTGATTTCCCATGTATCAGCTTTATCAAATTTAGGTTTACCAAATAGAAGTTACAGACCAGAGACCACTTGGTTACCTTTTGAAAAAAGAGAAAACGACACCCTCAGAACCGCAAAACCTCTATAAAAGTACCAACGTTAGCAATAGATCATCAAAGAAGTCAAATGCTGAGGTTTCAAGATCTTATCTACAAAAATGTAGAATTTTGCATTTTTTGCCAGAAGAAAGATCACGGATGCGTGTTTATTTGTTTGTTTGTTTTTTCCCCCAGGGGTGATCGTATCGATCCAGTAGTCCTAGAATAACGTGAGAGGGCTCATTCAAACGGAAATTAAAAGTTCTAGTGCCCTTTTTAAGTGACCGAAAAAAATGGAGGGCAACTAGGCCCCCTCCCACGCTCATTTTTTCCCAAAGTCACCCGATCAAAATTTTGAGATAGTCATTTTGATCAGCATGGTCGAAAATATGATAACTATGTCTTTTAGGATGACTTAATCCCCCGAAGTCCCCGGGGGGAGGGCTGAAAGTTATGAGCTTTACCCAATGTTAACATATAGTATTGTTTATTGCAAGTATACAGACGTTTTCAGAGGGGATTTTTTCTGGTAGTGGGGGGGGGGGCAGTGGGCCGGGGGTTATGTGGGAGGATCTTACCATGAAGGAAGTTTTCATTTGAGAAGGGACATTGCTATGAAGGGGGCGCCGGATTTCCCAGCATTATATTGGATTTCCGGATTTCCCAGTATTGTATTGGTTATTGGGAAGTATACAGACATTTTCAGGAAGGTTTTTTCTGGTGGGGGGGATGGAGGAGGGGTTTACTCGAGAGAATCTTTCCTTGGAGGATGTTTCTTTGGGGTAAGGGACATTTCTATGAAGGGGGCGCCGGATTTCCAAGCATTATTAAAAAAAACGATCAGAAATTAAATTAGAAAAAAACAAGTTTTTTCAACTGAAAGTAAGAAGCACCATTAGAACTTAAAACGAATAGAAATTCGTAGAAATTATTATATATATGAGGGGGTTCTCCCCCAAGTGAATACCTCGCTCTTTACGCTACAGTTTTTTTAGTGCTTTCAAAAGAGCTATCTATTCTAATTAAACCGCCTTTGTGATTCAGGGGTTTGTGAATTATTTTTTTTTTTTACTTTTAACGTAAAGAGCGTGGTATTGACTAAGGGGAGAACCGCCCTCATATACGTAATAATATATACGTAATAAAAAAAAAACAATAAAGAATAAAACAAGCGATACGGCCCAATAGTTATCGAAACTTTTAAAAACGGAATTTTGATGTCAATAAATGTATCAAAAGAATGGGCTTATAATGCCGATTCTAAATATATAAATTTTTATTAAGTTTAGTATTGCTCATCAAAGGCTACGAGCCTGAGAAAATTTACCTGATTTTTTAAAGAGGGAAGAAACATCACCTACAAGTGAAAGAATTTTAATGAAAATCCCACCGTCAGATTCAGCGTATCAGAAAACCCTATAACATAGGTTTCAAGCTCATATCTGCAACTTTGTATTTTTTGCCAGAAGAAAAATATACGAATATAGAAGTTCGTTCCGTAAGTTAATTTGTAAATTACGTCAGAACCAAATTTAGAGACAACCATTTATAAAAAGGAGAGTAAAATTTGTATGCAGAATTTTGTTTACTTATTCAATGACGGTGAGCCAAAATAAAAGCTGCATTAACTAAAAAACGATCAGAAATTAAATAAAAAAAAACAAGTTTTTTAATCTGAAAGTAAGGAGCGACATTAGAACTTTAAACGA
Source organism: Artemia sp. Qi Xiang Cuo (assembly GCF_049724085.1). Classification (NCBI taxonomy): domain Eukaryota; kingdom Metazoa; phylum Arthropoda; class Branchiopoda; order Anostraca; family Artemiidae; genus Artemia; species Artemia sp. Qi Xiang Cuo. Next base: position 32,435,708 of record NC_142795.1, read on the forward strand.
ACAGAAATTATTCCGTATATGAAAGGGGCGGTCCCCTCCTCAACGCCTTACTCTTTATGCTGAAATTTTTTATTGTTTAACAAAAGTAGAGTTGTGGGAAAATAAAACTTTAGCGTAAAGAGCGAGGTGTTGAGGAGGGGACAGCCCCTTTCATATACGGAATAATTTCTGTTCGTTTTAAGTTTTAATGTCGCTCCTTACTTTCAGTTTAAAAAACTTGTTTTTTTTATTTAATTAACATACTAAATTCAAGTGGCTCCAAGCACGATATTCTGCATCAAAGGCATCTTTTTTTCCTTTTTTTCGGTGCAGCTAGCGGGGCATTGGAAAATCGTAGAGAACTGTTTAATGGCTAATTTGAAAGGAAATTGCTACATCTAGTCCCTTTTGTAATTACAAAAGAAATAGTTTTCAAAAGAGAATCAATTTTTAACGAAAAACTGCATTTTCGCACAACTCTGTAGTAGCAAATGCTATTAACATCATTTTGCATATGAAGATTTAAATAGTATTTCTAATAATATAAAAATCATGTAGATATAGTTATATAAAAAGCAGTAATTCTTGTAGGGTGTTAACGAAAAATCTGATGTGAACTGAAACTAAATGAGCTGAATTCCTAAAAGTTTGAAACAAAATAATTTTATTTTATCTCTCAATTCAAAGTTATAATTGTCTCCTGGAACAAACCTTTTGTTGGCTTAACTACTAAAGTGCGCATCTCTATAACGTTCTGCTACATTTCCACAGCAAAAAAGAAAATTTCAAAATAAATTTTATTTATTTTAGTTCTCAGTTCCGGAGCACTAAACTTTTTATGAAAACTACAAAAATATTTATGGTGTCTGAGCAATAATTTAAATTGTTTGATTCAAACTAGGAAAATATCTGAAAATTTAAAAACTAGTTTTGTTTATTGCTATGTTATTTCTACTCGACACGTGATCTTTTGAAAATAAAGTATCTAAAATGTTTAGTTTAAAAGATATATTAATTGGAACTTCAATTGTGGGTGTCACAGTATCCATTTGTGTGGCTATTAGTAAATACATTAATCATAGAAAAAAGAATAGTCTCAAAACAAGCAACGAGGCTATTGAACGTAAAACAGAAACAAAATCATCTCAGTCAAGCTACCGGTTGATGTTGAAAAAGTTGACAAAAACAAGAGGAAAGAAGTGAGCACAGAAATCAGACAAGAACTCCTTGTCAATAACAAGGAGTTGCAGAAAGAATCAGAGGAAATGACGAGTCAATCTAATGTAAAGGAGGTGGCTGACCCTGCTCAAGAAACCCTAGCTGCCAAAAGTATGAAGAGACAGGAGGCAACTGCATTAAAAGAAGACAACCAGAAAATAACAGGACTGGGGATAGATGCACAGAAAGAAGAAAATTTCCTTGAAAAAGGCGTACAGACAGTTCAGAGCACATGTGAAACAGACGTTCAAGACACTTCCACAGATTCCACAGATGCACCAATGATTGCAGCAGCCCAAAACGATGAAAATATAGAAGATTATTGTGTGGATCAATGGAATGTTTTTACCTCACTTGTAAAAACAATTGAAAATGACAAGCTCATAAAGAAATCTGTCAAAGCAAAATCCAGTGAAAATGCTAAAAGAGCTTCAGCAAAATTAAACGAAAATGCTAAAAGAGCTGCTGAAAAAGGTGTAGAGGTAGTTCAAAGTGCATCTGAAACAGACGTGCAAGACACTTCCGTAGATGCAGCAAAGATTGCCGCGGGTCAAAATGATGAAAATATAGTAGAAGATTGTGTGGATCAATGGAATGTTGTTGCCACATTTGTAAAATGAGTTGACAATGACAAGCTCATAAAGAAATCTGTCAAAGCAAAATCGAGTGAAAATGCTAAAAGAGTTCCAGCAAAATAAAGTGAAAATACTAAAAAAGCTGCTGAAAAAGGCGTACAGGCAGTTCAAAGTACATCTAAAACGAACGTGCAGAACACTTCCATAGATGCACCAAAGATTGCCGCAGGTCAAAATGATGAAAATATAGGAGAAGATTGTATGGATCAATGGGGCGTTGTTACCTCATCTGTAAAAGGAGTTGACTATGACAAGCTCACAAAGAAATCTGTCAAAGCAAAATCAAGTGAAAATACTAAAAGAGCTTCAGCAAAGTTAAGTGAAAATGCTAAAAGAGCTGCTGAAAAAGGCGTAGAGGCCGTTCAAAGTGCACCTGAAACAGACGTGCAAGACAATTCCATAGAAGCACCAAAGATTGCCGCGGGTCAAAATGATGAAAATATAGGAGACGACTGTGTGGATCAATGGACTGTTGGTACCTCATCTGTAAAAGGAGTTGACAATGACAAGCTCATAAAAAAATCTGTCAAAGCAAAATCAAGTGAAAGTTCTAAACCATCTTCAGCAAAATTAAGTGAAAATGCTAAAAAAGCTGCTGAAAAAGGCGCAGAGGCAGTTCAATGTGCATCTGAAACAGACGTGCAAGACACTTCCATAGATGCAGCAAAGATTGCCGCAGGTCAAAATGATGAAAACATAGTAGACGATTGTGTGGATCAGTGGAATGTTATTACCTCATTTGTAAAAGGAGTTGACAATGACTCATAAAAAAATCTGTCAAAGCAAAATCAAGTGAAAATGCTAAAAGAACTGCAGCAAAATTAAGTGAAAATGCTAAAAGAGCTGCTGAAAAAGGCGGACAGGCAGTTCAAAGTACATCTAAAACAGATATGAAAGACACTTCCATAGATGCACCAAAGATTGCCGCAGGTCAAAATGATGAAAATATAGTAGACGACTGTGTGGATCAATGGACTGTTGGTACCTCATCTGTAAAAGAAGTTGACAATGAGAAGCTCATAAAGAAATCTGTCAAAACAAAATCGAGTGAAAATGCTAAAAGAGTTCCAGCAAAACAAAGTGAAAATACTAAAAAAAGCTGCTGAAAAAGGCGTACAGGCAGTTCAAAGTACATCTAAAACGAACGTGAAGAACACTTCCATAGATGCACCAAAGATTGCCGCAGGTCAAAATGATGAAAATATAGGAGAAGATTGTATGGATCACCTATTTTCTTTATCTCATCTAAAACAGATATGCAAGACACTTCCATAGATGCACCAAAGATTGCCGCAGGTCAAAATGATGAAAATATAGTAGACGACTGTGTGGATCAATGGACTGTTGGTACCTCATCTGTAAAAGAGGTTGACAATGAGAAGCTCATAAAGAAATCTGTCAAAGCAAAATCAAGTGAAAATGCTAAAAGAGCTGCTGCAAAATCAAAGGAAAAAAATATTGACATCGAACAAAGATTAACAGGACTGGGGAAAGAAGCAAAGAAAGAAGAAAATCTCCCTGAAAAAGACGTCAATGAAAAATCAAGGAAAAATGCTAAAAGAGCTGCTTCAAAGTCTGAAGCTACTAAAAAAGAGAAACAAGTGGAGGAGAAACCAGTTGCCGAAGATTTTGATGAAAAAAGATTGGGTGAGGATTTTCAAGAAATTGAGCGTAAAAAATTTCACTCCAACCTACCAAAACTCCCGCACAAGGATAAAACGAAATTGAAAAAACAACAGGCCAAAAAATCAGGTGAAAAAAAAGTTTACACCGAACAGAGATTAGCACGACTGGGGAAAGAAGCAAAGAAAGAAGAAAATCTCCCTGAAAAAGACATCAAACCAAAATCAAGGGAAAATGCTAAAACACCTCCTGCAATGTCCGAAACTTCTAAAATAGAGAAACAAGTGGAAGAGGCACCAGTTGCCGAAGATTTTGATGAGGATTTTCAAAAAGTTGAGCCAAAAAAAAATTATCGCCAATCCCATAAGACATCAGATTCTGAAATCCTGGTGATGCCCGCGAATCCTGTTGCGGATTTAACTGTGCCTGTTACAAAGGACTCAACTGTAACAGAAAAGAAATTCGAAGAAGAACCAGGTCTACACATTGATTTGGAAGAGCCCAGTTTCGTGCTTATCCCTATTCCATTGCCAGTAGCAGAAAATGAAGAAAAGGAAGGAACGATGAATGTGGCTAAGGAATCTTCTAGCCAAGCATTATGCTCTGAAATTCTGGTGATGCCCGCGAATCCTGTTGCGGATTTAACTATGCCTGTTACAAAGAAATTTTACAAGAAATTTGAACTTCCCCCCATAAGGCTCCCCTACAAAGATAGTCTTTATAAAATTCGCAGAGAGAGAACATCCTGGTTTCTCTGAACCTCTGAAACCTCCACCATTTCCATAAGCCCCTCTGCCAAACCATTCTCCAAAATATTCTCCTCCCCCTGTGCATGCCACCTATTTTTTCCCGGACCACCTCCTATGTTTTAAGTAGTTAGAGTTTTAGTTTAGAATTTTAGTTTAATATTAGTTTAGAGTTTTAGTTTAGAGTTTTAATTTGGCTTATTAGTTTGGATTTTTAGTTTAAAGTTTTAGTTTCGAGTTTTAGTTTGGAATTTTAGTTTAGCTTATTAGTTTACAGTTTTAGTTTAGATTTTTAGTTTGGAGGATTAGTTTAGAGTATTAGTTTAGAGTTTTAGTTTAGAGTTTCAGTTTAGAGTATTAGTTTGGCGTTATAGTTTAGAGTTTAGTTTAGATTTTTAGTGTAGAATTTTAGTTTAGAGTTTTAGTTTTCCAAATTCACCAGGAAAGAATCAATGGCAGTTTTTAAAAATACATGTTATGATTAACAAGATCAAATATTTTTTGGAAATTAATCGAAATTTAATTTGACCAAGTAACAGTCTTGTCAAGAGTTTTTCCAGTGGTTTGGGGAAGATTTTCCTTTTGTGATGGAGTGATTGTATCAGTGCAACTAGCTAGCTTAAGCATGTGACTTCATTCAACGTGGATCAGCTGAAATAAATAACCAACTAAAATTAATTATTCAAGCTCTGTAATGCGACTTTACATCATTTACAAGAACAGTATGAATTGGAAACCCTTACCGCAAAAGATATAGACATCTTTCTAGGTGATCGTTTTCTTGTTCAGTTTTCTAAAAACGTTCTTTTGGCTTCAATGCCAGAAATTATCGGTGTGATCAATGAGCTTGAGAATAAAAAAAAGTATGAAGTATATGCTGATGTATTGCACATATTTCCAGAGCATGGGAAAACGCCACAGGGAGCAATAATCTACGGAGTGTTTAACCAAATGGGATGCAATATCCAAATGAATCAAGCGTGCAGATTATTTCGAGAACATTTACGTTTTGCAGACATTTCGGTGTCCTTTGAAAGTAAAAAATTAGAGCATGTTCAAAATTATATTTCTGCAACAAACATTTCTAAGGAACTATTTTGCGAAAAATTTGTAAAAAAAAAATTTAGGGCAATCGATGAAGGGAATTGTGGGCGGTTTGAAAATAAGTCCGAAATAAATATGACAAAAGTAAGAGAATATTTTGATAACGATAAGAAAGGAATTTCCAAGGTTTTTTTACGAAAATTTTGTACAGCATAAGAGATTACTTAATCTTATATTAAGATTGAAAAGAAATAAAAGTCTTCTTTACTCAGAGATTTTATATATAATATTTGTTGGAAAATCCTCGGAAACAATTGGCATGAAATTATAAGAGAATATAATGCATTGCCAGAAAATGAAAGGAAAATGATTAGAAATAAAACGATATTTCACCAAGCAATGTGGAAAAAGCTTGATTTTGCCACAAAAGAGCTGTTAGTTGATAATATTAATGAAAGAACAGGAGATATTAAAAAATCTTGGGAGTCAGGTATTAATGTTCATGAAAGAGAAATCGAAGATTCCTCTTACAAATCATCTCAACATTCTGTTCAGCAGCTTTTTTAGTATTTTCACTTAATTTTGCTGGAACACTTTTAGCATTTTCACTCGATTTTGCTTTGACAGATTTCTTTATGAGCTTGTCATTGTCAACTCCTTTTACAAATGAGGCAACAACATTCCATTGATCCACACAATCTTCTACTATATTTTCATCATTTTGACCCGCGGCAATCTTTGCTGCATCTACGGAAGTGTCTTGCACGTCTGTTTCAGATGCACTTTGAACTACCTCTACACCTTTTTCAGCAGCTCTTTTAGCATTTTCGTTTAATTTTGCTGAAGCTCTTTTAACATTTTCACTTGATTTTGTTTTGACAGATTTCTTTATGAGCTTGTCATTTTCAATTGTTTTTACAAGTGAGGTAAAAACATTCCATTGATCCACACAATTATCTTCTATATTTTCATCGTTTTGGCCTGCTGCAATCATTGGTGCATCTGTGGAATCTGTGGAAGTGTCTTGAACGTCTGTTTCACATGTGCTTTGAACTGTCTGTACGCCTTTTTCAAGGAAATTTTCTTCTTTCTGTGCATCTATCCCCAAGTCCTGCTATTTTCTGGTTGTCTTCTTTTACTGCAGTTGCCTCCTGTCTCTTCATACTTTTGGCAGCTAGGGTTTCTTGAGCAGGGTCAGCCACCTCCTTTACATTAGATTGACTCGTCGTTTCCTCTGATTCTTTCTGCAACTCCTTGTTAAGGGGCTGTCCCCTCCTCAACGCCTCGCTCTTTACGCTAAAGTTTTACTTTCTCACAACTCTATTTTTGTTAAACAATAAAAAACTTTAGCGTAAAGAGCAAGGCGTTGAGGAGGAGACAGCCCCTTTCATATACGGAATAATTTCTGTTCGTTATAAGTGTTAATGTCGCTCCCTACTTTTAGTTTAAAATACTTATTTTTTTATTTAATTTCTGATCGTTTTTTAGTTAATGCAGCTTTTATTTTGGCTCACCGTCATTGAATAAGTAAACAAAATTCGCATAAAAATTTTACTTTTCTTTTGCTAAATGGTTGTCTCTAAATTTGCTTCTGACGTAATTTACAAATTAAATTACGTAACGAACTTCTATATTCGTATATTTTTCTTCTGGCAAAAAATACAAAGTTGCAGATATTTGCGGATATGAGCTTGAAACCTATTTTATAGGGTTTTCTGATACGCTGAATCTGACGGTGTGATTTTCATTAAAATTCTTTCACTTGTAGGGGATGTTTCCTCCCTCTTTAAAAAATCAGGTAAATTTTCTCAGGCTCGTAGCCTTTGATGAGTAATACTACACTTATTTTATTACGTATATATTATTACGTATATGAGGGCGGTTCTCCCCTTAGTCAATACCACGCTCTTTACGTTGAAAGTCAAAAAAAAATTTAATTCACAAACCCCTGAATCACAAAGGCGGTTTAATTAGAATAGATAGCTCTTTTGAAAGCACTAAAAAAAAACTGTAGCGCAAAGAGCGAGGTAATCACTTGGGGGAGAACCCCCTCATATACATAATAATTTCTACGAATTTCTATTCGTTTTAAGTTCTAATGGTGCTTCTTACTTTCAATTGAAAGAACTTGTTTTTTTTTAATTTAATTTCTGATCGTTTTTTAAATAATGCTTGGAAATCCGGCACCCCCTTCATAGAAATGTCCCTTACCCCAAAGAAACATCCTCCACGGAAAGATTCTTCCGAGTAAACCCCTCCTCCATCTCCCCCCCCCCACCAGAAAAAATCCTTCCTGAAAATGTCTGTATACTTCCCAATAACCAATACAATACTGGGAAATCCGGAAATCCAATATAATGCTGGGAAATCCGGCGCCCCCTTCATAGCAATGTCCCTTCTCCCATGAAAACTTCCTTCATGGTAAGATACTCCCACATAACCCCCGACCCACTGCCCCCCCACCTACCAGAAAAAATCCCCTCTGAAAACGTCTGTATACTTACCAATAACCAATACTATATGTTAAGATTGAGTAAAGTTCATAACTTTCAGCCCTTCCCCCGGGGACTTTGGGGGATTAAGTCATCCTAAAAGACATAGTTATCATATTTTCGACTATGCTGAACAAAATGTCTATCTCTAAACTTCGATCGGGAGACTTTGGGAAGAAATGAGCGTGGGAGGGGGCCTAGTTGCCCTCCATTTTTTTCGGTCACTTAAAAAGGGCACTCGAACTTTTAATTTCCTTTCGGATGAGCCCTCCCACGATATTCTAGGACCACTGGGTCGATACGATCACCCCTGGGAAAAGAAAAAACAAAAAAAAATAAATACGCATCCGTGATCTTTCTTCTGGCAAAAAATACAAAATTCCACATTTTTGTATATACGAGCTTGAAACCTCCGCAGTAGGGTTCTCTGATAAGCTGAATATGATAGTGTGATTTTCATTAGGGTTCTATAACTTTTAGAGGGTCTTTTCCCCTTTTTTCGAAAATCAGCCAAATTTTCTCAGGCGCGCAACTTTTGATAAGTAGGACTAAACTTGATGAAACTTATATATTTGAAATCAGCATTAAAATCGGATTCTTTTGATGTATCTATTGGTATCATAATTCAGTTTTCTACAGTTTCGGTTACCATTGAGCCGGGTCGCTCCTTACTTACAGTTCGTTGCCACGAACTGTTTGATAAATGTGATCTCCCTGTATAAGTAAGGCACAATGCAAACTGAAATCATCTACATATTTTACGTTTAGCAGGAATCTTTTGACTAGCCTAAACTTTATGAAGCAGTTTGTAGGCTTAGAAAGACATACCCATAGTGTGATATTGAAGTTCCATTACCAGTACTGAAAACACTTTTCCAGAAAAGGACAGGCTTGGTGTTTATGCTCAAATAAGCCATCGTTCATTGACTCTAGTGTTGTAAAATACCATATCATTTCATCACCAGATAAACTCTACACACACCAAAAAGCCTTTGGCTTTTTCTTAGTTGGTATAGTAAAGAACGAACTACAGGGAATCGGGCTGCGGAATCACTCAAGTATGACATTATGCTCCAGAGAAGCAACTTTTCAAAAGACACTTGAACTACTATCTTGTCAAATAAAAAATGTAGTGCATCATAATGTATATGAGCATTCAGATTTGGTTGGAGATTAAATAAAAAAAAAACAAGTTTTTTTTAACTCAAAGTAAGGAGCGACATTAAAACTTAAAACGAACAGAAATTATTCCGTATATGAAAGGGGCTGTCTCCTCCTCAACGCCTTGCTCTTTACGCTAAAGTTTTTTATTTTAAAAAAAAATAGAGTTGTGAGAAATTCAAACTTTAGCGTAAAGAGCAAGGCGTTGAGGAGGAGACAGCCCCTTTCATATACGGAATAATTTCTGTTCGTTTTAATTTTTAATGTCGCTCCTTACATTCAGTCACAGTTTATATACAGTAAGCTTATCGCAGATCATTTCTGGTCTTCGGTCTCGGTGCGAACAAAAAGCTCCTCCCACTTATTTCTGCCTTAGCGGATTAGTCTGTTATCGTCAATCACTGAGAAATGGTTACCAAGTGCATTATTCGTAATTGCGAAAGCAGAAAAAAAGTTGGTGAGCCAGCCAAGATGTTTGCAAGTGTCCCATCTCACAGGTATGAATTAATTTATATACAAATTATGACTTAATCTATTATTTACGTGGGCTCAACTGATCGGCCTATGTAGGATTTTATAAAAAAGGGGGCGGGGGGGGGTTGATGAAATTTGTGAAAATAAGGAATTTTTCTTCTTCTAATAACTGGTGGAGTAGGTGTGTTGGTTTCAGGGGCGGATCCAGGATTTTTTTAGGGGGGGGCGCAAAATAAGTTGATCCGACAAAATTACGTTAGGAACAATTTTAATTAAGGGAAACTTACGTGAATTAGTTAAATTAAACTACTTTAGACTATTTTACGGGGGTAACTCTCGCCCCCCCCTCTGGATCCGCAACTGGATAGTTTATCATTTTTTTTCACGTCGTGATATTTATTTTCTCAGATTGTAGTTCCTGTGATATTTGAAAAATCTAGTTACCTGGTTTGGCGGAGAGCCTAGATAAAACTAGTTGTTAAATATTCCCCCATTTTAATTTCCTCCTTCGAGGTCTTATCTTCATAACATGGCTTGATTTCACTCTTTTCATTAGTAGGAGAGTTCCTATTTTCTCTTGAATCTGCTTTCGAATTTCCATATTTTCTAACAGCCCACCAAATAGATATTCCGGAAGCTGCGACGAAAGTGCCAATAATCAGACGTTTAATAATCATATCTTCGTAGATGCTTGTTAAAGTAACTTTTCAAAAGATTCAATGTCACATTATTTATAATTTTATAAATAAAGTTTATAAAATTAATAAAACTAATTTAAAAATTTTCAGGTATTTTTCGATTTTAAATTACAAGATTAAAATTATTGCTCATATACCATAAATGTTTTTGCAGTTTATAACTTTATCGATTCTGAACTAAAAATAAAATAAAAATTGATTTTTTCAATTTTTATGTAACGTCACTCATTACATCATATATTGTTATTAGTACACAATCGGTGTTAGATCTTACGCCACGTTACTCATTACATCATATATTGGTTATGATTGCTTAAAAAATCAAATATCTTTGAAAATATGAAAAGACATCTAAAATGCTGTTTTTTTTGTAAAAGGTGATTCTATTTTTATTTTTGTTTTTTGATTGAAAAATCACTAGAACTTTTATTTCTGTTCAAATAAGCCCTCTCGCAAAATTTTAGTACCTCTGGGTCAATACGATCACCCCTGGGAAAAAAGGGGCAAATAAACACACATCCGTGATCTTTCTTCTGGCAAAAAAATACAACATTCCACATTTTTGCAGATAGGAGCTTGAAACCTCTACAGTAAGGTTATCTGATACGCTGAATCTGATGGTGTGATTTTCATTAAGATTCTAGACTTTTAGGGGGTGTTTTTCTTTTTTTTGAAAATAGGGCAAATTTTTTCAGGCCCGTAACTTTTGATGAATGTGAGTAAACTTGATGAAACTTATATATTTAAAATCAGCATACAAATCCAATTCTTTTGATGTATCTATTGATATTAAAATTCCGTTTTTTAGAGTTTGGCTACTATTGAGACAAGTCGCCCTATCTTATTTTTCTACGCAGAAATAAACTTCCGGAGTAAGGAAAAGTTAAAGAGATTGATCTTTGGTCATATGAACTTGCTAGCAAAGCCAGTTCAGCTTTCCATATGATATTCGCAACTAGTAGCAATGTATTCTTGAGAAGACAAGAATTACCCAGACCTGTACGGGCTAGTAGAAAGTGCTAGTTCTGGCTAGTAGTTTCTAGCACTAGATTCAAATTATAATGTTCATTATTGAAATGAAACATTCAGTTTCGATTTTTTTTCTTAGTATTGTGTCCAATATCGTCAAGAAATGAATAGTATTTTCCGAAATCGAGCGTTTTGACTAGTTTTAATTAACTAGTATATTAACAGTAATTAATTAACACTAGGTTATTGGGAAAAAAAATTGTTCCGCTGGAACTGTGCTTAATTTATGATCAATTTTCTGTTACAGTCGTGATTTTTACTAGCTGGTCTAATAAGCAAGCTTAGTTTTCAACTAGATGTTTTAAACCGGAACATGGTTGCCGTTAAGACGACCCTTAAACAGCTCTCTATGATGTTCTAGTGCCCCACTAGCAAAGGAGAAAAAAAAGTAAAAAAAGAGGACGACACATCAGTGCTGTCCATGCAAAAAAAAGATTTTCTTTGTTGTTCAAGCCAAGCCACTGAACATTTCCTGTTTTGGGTATTCAGCCAGGATAATTCAATTGGTTTACTTTTTGTTTCGATTTGACGACTTTTTTAGGAGTTTCAGACTATTTCTAAAATTTATATAAATTTGTTTTTGAAATAATATTCTACTATTAAGACTAATCAAGATAATAGTTAGTAAATGAGTTGTATGTACCCGCCCAGTCGCAAGTGCTTTTTGGTATCTTTCTTGGGGCGGGTATTGGCATATTTGTTAAATGTATTTTGACGTTAAATAAAATGAACTGAACTGAACTGAATAGTTACCTTTCTGGAATCGGCTACAAAAGAATTTTTTCTCACAAGCCAGTTTTTTTTAACGCAGTTTTTTTTTTTTTTATTATGGGCTGTGTTTTGCACTTTACTAGGCTGCAGCTATCGCTGCAACCATGATAATGGATAACGTTATTAAACCTATCATATACGTATTAACGTTATCATATGATTGATGTGGTTACTCTAAACTACTCATTTGCTACTCATTGAGAGAGAATTAACTACTTATAATGTTATATTTGGATAAAAGAAATATAGTATCATATTTGAAATAACGTATTTGATGTTGTTATATACGTATTAACACAAATGAGACCTAAACAAATGAATTTAGTGGTTTAAAGATCCTAAATAATTTCTGAGACCACACTGGCTAATCATGATAAAAAAAAAATAGTAAAAAAGAGAAAAAAGAGTATTATAAAAGCCAGTGAAAAATGTAGACTAAAATGCAAATATTTCGGTCAAGACCTCCGCTTGACCGTCCTCTGTGCACGATAATAAAATAAAATTACAAATAAAAATCCAAAGATATTATAAAAAAATCAAACCTTAAAACAAAACACAACTAAAATTTGACGACCCTTTCCATGTAACGATGAAAGGGTAACTCAGAGTTACCCTTTCACTGTTACATGGAAAGGGTCGTCAAATTTTAGTTGTTTCGTTTTAAGGTTTGATTATTTTTTTTATAGTATCCTTGGATTCTTATTAATAATTTTTATTTTATTATCGTGTACTGAGGACGTCAAGCGGATGTCTTGACCGAAATATTTGCATTTTAGTCTACATTTTCACTGGCTTGTATAATCCTCGTTTTTTTCTTTTTTACTATTTTTTGTTTTATTTGAAGATCCTCAATGGTTTAAAGCGCTTCCATACAAGCCACGTCTTCAGTTCAGAAAAAGATGAAAGTCGCTGGGTACTAAGCCAGGACTGTACCGCCGATAATCAAAAACGTATCATAGAAATTGTTTGAGAAGCCATTGAGTTGCACCAGCAGTGTGTGGATGAGCACTGTCCTTTCCTCTTTGTTTGTTTTGAATTGTTTGTTCATAATGAAGAAGCGCAGGGATTTCAGCTTTGTGTCCCAGGTGCAGTAAGTGCAGCCTGGAGCCATAATCACTGCAGCTGTTTATTGTGAAACTTTAGGTCGTTTCTGTAGAGGCCTAAAGTTTCACAAAAAAACATATGCAGGAATTCCAGCTTTGTATCTTAGGTCCAGTAAGTGCAGCCTGGAGCCATAAGCACTGCAGCTATTTATTGCGAAACTTTAGGGCGTTTATGTAGAGACCTAAAATTTCACAATAAACAGATGCAGGGATTGCTGATTTGTATCTCAGGTGCAGTAAGTCCAGCCTGGAGCCATAATCACTTTAGCGGTTTATTGTGAAGCTTTAGATCCTTTGTGTAGAGACCTAAAGTTTCACAATAAACAGATGCATGAATTGCAGCTTTGCATCTCATATGCAGTTAGTGTAGTCTGGAGCCATAATCACTGGTGCTGTTTATTGTGAAACTTTGTGTCGTTTGCATAGAGCCATTCAAATAACCTTCTAAATGTCCCCCCGATGTTTCCTGTATTTACCATTAAAGTAAATTCACAATTCTTAGTAATTCTTATCACAAAAAAACAACTCTAACGGATAAGAGAATTCTAGGCTGTTTTATTGTATTCAAAACACTTTCTTTAGTAATATGGGAGTCCTCTGTGAAAAGGGCTTCAACCCCCCCCCCTCCCCTAGACGTACCCTTGTTGCTGTGTTTACCTATTCTTTATGTGTTTGCCTTTTAAGCTGAAATTTCAGTTTAGGCAAGTTTTATGACGAACAGTAAAGTATTTCATAACTGTTAGAGGAATACTAAACTGTTCTGTTGTATTCAAGACACTTTTCTTTTTGTAAAATAGAATTCCTCTAGAAGAAGGGCCTAAACCCCAACCCCTGATTGTAAATTGACAGTTTTAATAGTTCATACGGCATAAATTAAAACTGCTACAACTATCATGGGAACACCCTGCTTATTCGTAGCATTTAGTACACTTCTTATTGTAAAATGGCAAGATATATGTTTTCAAAGATAATACATACAGCAAAATGCCCATGGCTTTTTCTTAGTTGGACTAGTAAAAGACAAACTACAGGGAATCAGGCAGAAATATCACCCAAATCACCCAAAAGTTGCTTCAGAGAAGCAACTTTGCAAAAGGTTCTTGTGTAATACCAAGACACGATTTAAAGTGTGTCATCATCTTGCTTTCGAGAAAGCAGTTTTTTGGTAAAAAATTGTTTTATTTTAAATAAAAATTTTGTTGATTAAAAAAGGCACTAAATGTAGCAATTTCCTGTAAATTGAGCCATTAAACAGCTTTCTTTGATTTTCCAGTACCCCGTTACCAGTGGAGTAAAAACGGAAACGAAAAAAGATGCTTTTGATGCAGAATATTGTGACTGCAGCCGAGGGATTTCCAATGAGGGATTTCCTCAATGTTCAAGCCAAGGGACTGTAAATTTCCTTTATATTGGTTTCGGCCAAGGCGGATCTAATGGTGTACTTTTGTTTCGATCTGACACCATTTTTAGGAGGGTTGGGACTATTTTTTGTTACTATGGGACGTGTTCGTCTTTTACTAGGTCGCAGCTACCGCTGCAACCATGACAGAAGTCCTCTATGAGAAGGGCTTCAACCCCCTTTCCCCCCTAGCTCCAGCCTTGATGCTTTTTCTGCCTGTGCTTCATTATTATTTACAATTTTATATTCTTTTAGGTACTGCCCGAGATGTAAGAAACATCAGCAGGCCACAAAGAAATTTGATATTTGGTCATTGCCTGATGTTCTTGTCACTCAATTGAAGCGATTCTCCTATAATCGATGGTCACGTGACAAGCTGGATATTTTTGTTGAATTTCCCCTCAAAGACCTAGAAATGAATCCGTATGTTATTCAAAAGGGGTATAGGCAGTCAATTTATGATCTAGTTTGCGTTTCAAATCATTATGGCGGTCTCGGATCCGGTCATTGTAAGTAGTGCTAATTTTTATTAATGTTAATTATTTTTATTAGTGCTAATTATTGTTAATTATTATTAGTGCTAATTACTGCTAATTTGTAAGTAATGCTAGTTTTTAAGTATTTTTATTTTGGCAAAGTCTTCAGAAAAGGACCTCCAGAGTGGATGAAAGCTGAACCTGATTGCTACAAATATTGGCATCAGAGATTTCGCATTTTTGAAAAATTCGACGAAGGAATTTTGCTAGATCGAGAAGCGTGGTTTTCGACTACGATTGAAGAAACAGCAAAACAAATTGCTGAGCGTTGTCGGTGTGACTTGGTGATTGATGCATTTTGTGGAGCCGGTGGAAATAATATTCAGCTAGAAATGGTGTGCGAAAGAGTGATTGCTATTGATATAGATCCTTCGAAGATTGAGATGGCACGCAACAATGCAGCAGTCTACGGAGTCGAGGATAGAATTGACTTTATAGTTGGAGATTTTTTTTAGCTTTCGAGTAGTTTACAAGCTGATGTAATTTTTATGAACCCTCCTTGGGGAGGGCCAGATTATCTGAAACAGAAAATATTTGATTTTAGAACCATGCCAGTTGACGTATTCCTAGCTGTAAAGCGTGCTATGGAGATAACCAAGAATATCGCAATATTCTTACTCAGAAATTCGAACCGAACACATATAAGAAAGTTAGCGTTTGGAAGGTCTTATGAAATTGACGAAAATTGGCTGGGGTCAAAATTAAAAACAATTACTGTTTACCTTGGGGGCCTCAGTAAATATCGTCGAAAATACTTCTAGTCACCCGTGAGGTTGTGAAGAAAATGCAAAATGGTTTATAGAAAATGCAGTTTCAAAATAGAGGTGTCAAGAAAAACACATTTGGAAGAAACTAAGGAATCAAAGGATGAATCTAGACAAAAATCACCCGAGGACAGATTTTCAAAAAAGAACCTTGATCATATAGAAATGGACCATAAAAGTTCGAGAAAAAATTATCAATAAGGTTGGACTTCTTACCACCATGTGGGTAACATGTTAACTTGTGTATGAGAAAAAGGCAAACTCTTTCCCAAGCACAAAACAGTAGAAACCCTCCAACATAGAAAACTATCGATGTACTTAGGTTTCATGCCATAGAGTAACATATTTAATTTATTTTCAGAAGTCGTTTTCTTTTAGAGGGCATATAGATAAGGTATTTATTTCAAAATACTTTATATCACAAGCCCAGATTTTAATCTGGAACTTACAATCCAAAACCAATGTATCAATTACTTAATGAGGGCTGGTCATTACTCTATCATTCTGGTGGCAGCAGGAGCGATTGACAACCAACGTACCAATATAGCGTTATTATAGATATGTTGCTCAGCCTCGTACACTTAAGTGGCTTTAAGTGAGTTGCCTTTAAAATTATACCTTGTGGTGCACAGAAACGTTATTTCAGGAAAACTCAGCCACAGTAAAATCCTACCCAGCAAAGCTCCACCCAAATAAAACTGGACATCCCCGAAATTCACAAAAAGTTCAACCTGAAAAAATCCAACCCACATAAAAACTAACTAAAAATATTTTTTTTTTTTTAATACAATTCGTTCGGGTCGAATTGATGC
Organism: Artemia sp. Qi Xiang Cuo; assembly: GCF_049724085.1. Classification (NCBI taxonomy): domain Eukaryota; kingdom Metazoa; phylum Arthropoda; class Branchiopoda; order Anostraca; family Artemiidae; genus Artemia; species Artemia sp. Qi Xiang Cuo. The sequence goes on from NC_142795.1 coordinate 32,452,192, forward strand.
AAGTATTCCTGGAGGATTTTGGGAGACATTGACTATTCGTTTTAATGATGATACTGATTCTCAACAGCATGCTCGAGACAGAAAGGGTACCAACGTCATTTGAAAAAAATTTACAAAAGCAACGTCAATCGAGAGACAAACTGAATAAAATAAAGGAAAACAGGGAGAAAGATCGAAAGATGAAACAGAGGAAAGAAAATCTCATGATAATGATGATGACAGACTGTTCCCATCGTGGTTGCAGCGGTAGCTGCAACCTAGTAAAGGGCTATAATATAGAAAATAACTATAAGAGACCTGAAATATTAAAAACAGCCTCTGTAGTATTTCAAAGAGGTACAAATCATAGGGTAGCGTATAAGGATCAGAAGGAATTTGATTAGTCTTCCAGTTCGAAAACAGATTTTGTATCATTTCTACGCTTGAATATTGGAAAAAATGCATGATTTGATATTATTGAACATTAAGAAACTAGAGGGTAAAGTGAAATAAAAACAGCAAACATCACAGTAGAGCTTGCAACAGGAATCAGATTAACATTTGAGTGGGATCAGAACTTTATTAGATATGCAATACATTTTACGACAAAAAGTGCAGGGTATCAGTCATAGTAACACATGTCTCTGTAGAATCGACAGATAGAGATAACAGTGACTCAATGGAATTTTACTCACAGCTACAGAAAAAAATAGAGAGGGTCCCAGGAGAAATATGGGATTTCTATTCGGTGATTTTAATGCCCAGGTCGGCAGAAATAAACATAGATGGTACCCTAGCCTAGGTAAATTTAGGGTACAAAAAGAATACAGTATTGGTTAAGGACTGCTGCAATCTTGTAGGTAAATTAAATTAAAAAAAAAAACAAGTTTTATCTACTGAAAGTAAGGAGCCCCATTAAAACTTAAAACGAACAAAAATTATTCCATTTATGAGGGGGGCTGTCCCCTTCTCAAAACCCCTCTCTTCATGCTAAACTTTTAAACAGTTTTTAAAAAAAGGTTCATATTCTTATTACACAGCCCTTGAATCGTTCTTAAAAAAAAATAAGACAAAAGGTCGAACTTTAGCATAAAGAGCGGGGTATTGAAGAGGAAGCAGCCCCCTTATATACGGAATAATTTCTGTTCGTTTTAAGTTTTAAACTAAATTTTTTCTAATTTAATTTCTGACCGTTTTTCCAATGATCCCAGGAAGTCCCCCCACGAAAACTTCTCCATATATAGTTCCTCCCACGTAAAATTCTGACGCCGGGAAATTACACCCGGACAATTCGATCCTCGCTGCAAATTCTCCCCTCCCTCGGAAAATTTCTTGCTTACGATTCCACCTTAAATTAAATAAAGAAAACAAGTTTTTTTTAACTGAAAGTAAGGAGTGACATTAAAGCTTAAAACGAACAAGAAATTATTCTGTATATGAAAGGAGCTGTTCCCTCCTCAACGCCTCGCTCTTTGCGCTAAAGTTTTATTGTTTAAAAAAATAGAGTTATGAGACAAAGTCAAACTTTAGCGTAAAGAGCGAGGCGTTGAGGGGACCACGTAGGAGGTTGGACCAAGAGGAACCGGGAGTGGACCGCGTAGGGGGGAGGAGCGAGGCGTAGGGGTTGTTTCCCCCTTTTTTCAAAAATAAGGCAAATTTTGTCAGGCGCGTAGCTTTTGATGGGTAAGACTAAACTTGATGAAACTTGTATATTTGAAATCAGAATAAACAACTGATTCTTTTGATGTATCTATTGGTATGAAAATTCCGTTTTTTATAGTTTCGGTTACTATTGAGCTGGATCGCTCCTTACTTACAGTTCGTTACCACGAACTGTTTGAAATGCTCCTTAGCATACTTTCATCTGCAGAAAGACATGTTTTCATTTAATTTCTGGTGCTTTTTACGGTCATAGGGAATCGCTCCTGTGTGGAATCTCTTACTGGGTTGCTACCTACCGCCGCAACCCTGAAAACAATATTTCACGGGAATCCCCCCCCCCTAATGGAATATTTCTTCCATGGAAAATTTCCCCGTGGAAATTTTCTCCTGGTGGTAATTCCCCATGGAGCCTCTCTCCCGTGGGAAATCCCCCCACGTAAAAATCCCACCGAGAATTCTTACTGCGCAGAAAACTTCCCCGGACAATTCCCCCAAAGCTCTCCAAGAAAAAAAGGGTCGCCAACAAGAAACTAGTACAAATAAAACGAATTCCGTATACGAATTCTGGCAAATCCCCTCCATGTAAAATTTGCCCTATAGAGTTCTCTCCCAGAAACTTCCATCCCAATAGAAAATTCTTCCCATAGGAAATATCTCTCCCCCCCCCCTCAAAAAAAATATCGGTATATTTCCCTATAACAAATACTATATGTGCATAGAATGGGCGAATTTTCATAACTTGCGGCCTTTCCTCCGGTGGTTCTGGAGGGTCAAGTCAGCTCCAAAAACATAGTTATTGTACCTTTCAACTATACTGAACAAAATAGGCTATCTCAAAATTTTTATCAGACGACTTTTCGGAAAAAAAGGGTGTGATAAGGGGGCTAGATTCCCTCCCATTTTTGGTTCAGTTAAAAAAGGCACTAGAACTTTCAATTTCCGTTCGAATAAGCCCTCTCGTAATATTGTAGGATCATTGGTTCGATATGATCACCCCTGGAAAAAATAGTGGCCGGCGTTTATCCCCCTGCAAAATCCCCCTCCCCCCCCCAAAAAAAAAAATAACCGCTGTGGAAAATTAGGCTTTCCAAATTAGAGAATTTTATTTTTTTTCCGTAGGGGGATGGAATTTTGGTGCTTGTGTATTACGCGCCACTCACTCAAGTTCACGCTGTGTAAAATTCGAGAACACACCGGTTTTTTTGTTAGTTTGTTCCTTACTTTAGAAATAAATTTGAGCTATAGATTTGCACAATAGGGGGGGGGGGGGTAAGCATAGCGGGTCTGCATGCAAAATATGTTTGGTACAATTATTCTGCATATTAGATAGATAGAAAAATAAGTGTATTCTAAAGCCAAATATACGGCCAAGAGCACAGTAAAATAACATAAATTAATATAGTGAATGGGAGAAGGGTGTTTAACCCCCCCGAAAAATACCCCCCTCCTTCGGAAAGCAACACCCGCGGAAAATACCCCATCCTTGGAAAATACCCTCGTGGAAAATACCCTACCCCCCCTGTGGAAAATAAGGTTTCTAAATTTGCAACTTTTATTTTAGTTTTTTTCATAGTTTTGTCGAAAAGTGCTAAGAAACAGGAAAAAGAGGAATTTACACACCAGAAGTGTCTTAAAACTTAGAAAAAAAAACACAAATCCATTTGTGTAAAAGACTTCCATATGAACTGCAATTTTTGGCAGTAGCTTTTGCCAAATTAAAAAAAAATTGAAGAAAAAAAAATTAGTCAAACAATCATCAAAATTAAGCTAAACCCTATGGCACCAAAAAGTTTAAGAAGGTTTGGCTATCCTTTGAAAAGATAGTTGGCTTTGGGAACCAACACATTATAAATTATTTCCGTTTTTACGGACAAAAGCGTTGTAAAATTCTACGAGTTGGTTTTTCTTATCTTCTAAGTGTAAAACTACCACAAATCACCATTAACCAATAAATGAAACCCAAAACTAACAGAAATTACAATAGATCGCCTAGTCAAACTCAAAACGAGCAAAAAGTAAGAGGAGTATGGCTGACAACACCTATGTCTTCTTCAGACCAGAAAATTATTTTCACTTTACTTAAATAAAGAAATAAAAAAAACCGTGTATTGTCAGTTTGATATACATATTCTGATATCTATTCCTCAAAATCTTAATACTTCTTTATTTGTTAAAGTCAAAAAAGTGAAAACATTTAAAATGTATTTTGTTTTCAGTAAAGTGCAAATTATTTTCTGGTCTTGAGGGGTTGTGGGGGTTGTCAGCCCTACTCATGGTAATTTTTGCTATTTTGAGTTTGAATAGGTTATTTATTGTTATTTCTGTTCGTTTTGGGTTCAATTCATTTATTTATTAAATAAAATAAAAAACAAGTTTTTTTTAACTGAAATTAAGGAACGACGTTAAAACTTAAAACAAACAGAAATTATTCCGCATATGAAAGGGGCTGTGCCCTCCTCAACGCCTCGCTCTTTACGCTAAAGTTTTTTATTGTTTAAAAAAAATAGAATTGTGAGTCAAACTTTAGCGTAAAGAGCGAGGTGTTGAGGAGGGCACAGCCCCTTTCATATACGGAATAATTTCTGTTCGTTTTAAGTTTTAATGTCGCTCCTTACTTTCAGTTAAAAATAACTAATTTTTTTTTATTTAATTTTTGAACGTTTTTGAATTAATGCAGGTTTTGATTTTGGCTCACCGTACATTAATAATTATAACAAAATTTGCATATTAATTTTACTTTTTTTTGTTAAATGGCTTTCTCAAAACTTGTTTAATTTTATTTACGAACGTTTTTATTAGTAATAAATATACGTAACTTACGAATTAACTTGCGTAACGAACTTCTATATTCATTGATTTTTAATACGTATATTAGGGGGTTCGCCCCCTAGTCTCTTTCGCAACCCAGGGGGTTAGCCACCTTGCTCTTTAAGCTAGAGTTCGAATTTTGTTCCAATTCTTTAAAAATTACCCCTTAATCACAAAGGCCGTTAATCAGAATAAATAGCTCTTATGAAAGTACTAAAAAATCTTTGGCTTAAAAAGCGAGGTATTGACTAGGGGCTGAACTCAATCGTATATGTAATATTTTATGTCGCTTTAAGTTTTGATGTTGCTCCTTGCTTTCAGTTGAAAAACTTGTTTTTTATATTTAATTTCTGATCTTTTTCTTTAATAATGCTGGGAAATCCGACGCCCCCTTCATAGCAATGTCCCTTCCCCCATGAAAAATCCCTTCATGGAAAGATCCTCCCATTTAACCCCCAACCCAACCCTCACCTACCAGAAAAAATCCCCCCTGAAAACGTCTGTATACTTCCCAATAACCAATACTATATGTTAACATTGGGTAAAGTTCATAACTTCCTAAAATCAGCCAAATTTTCTCAGGCGCGTAACTTTTGATGGGTAAGACTAAACTTATGAAATTTATATATTCGAAATAATAATCAAAATCTGATTCTTTTAATTTATCTATTGGTATCAAAATTCCGTTTTTTAGAGTTTCGGTTACCATTGAGCCGGGTCGCTCCTTACTTACAGTTCCTTATCACGAACTGTTTGATGGTGATTTATGGTAGTTTTACGCTTGGAAAATTATTTGAATTTATTTCTATTCATTTTTGGCTTAACGAGGCCATGGGCACCGGCAAGGGGAGCAAGGGGCCATGGCCCCCACCTGGAAATTTGGGGCTATATAGTAATTATAAGGAAACCAAAGGAAAAAAAGCAGAATAGGGAAAAACCATGGAAAAAATTTGTCCCATTATTGGCTACCTCCCAATAAATTTTGACACATAATAAGTAAAAATGTAAGTTTTAATTTGTGACTGAGGTAACCCTAGAAATGTTTCAACAACTTTTTTTTCTATATGATTTGGTTGGAGCAAAAAAAAAAAAAACAACAACAACAACAACAAAATTCTTCATAGTAATGAATGGTAAGTAAATAATGATCTTTCCATGGGGGAAGAGACATTGCTATGAAGGGGCGCCGGATTTTCAGGCATTATTTAAAAAACGATCAGAAATCAAATAAAAAAAGTTTTTCAACTGAAAGTAAGCAGCAACATCAAAACTTAAAACGAAGAGAAATTATTACGTATAGGATTGGGTCTGCCCCCTAGTCAATACCTCGCTCTTTAAGCCAAAGATTTGTTATTACATTAGAAAGAGCTATTTATTCTATATTAACGGCATTTGTGATTAAGGAGTCATTTTAAAGAATTGGAACAAAATTTGAACTTTAGCGTAAAGAGTGAGGTACTGACTAGGGGGTGAATCCCGTAATATACGTATTAAAAATATATGAATATAGAAGTTCGTTACGTAACTTAATTCGTCGTCATCCTCAGCCCTGCCATGAAATTTCTGTGGGGTGGCAAATACTGCTAGGATTTTAGTTTTTAGCAATTTTTAATGGTAATATTTTTCTTTTTCAATTATATGAAGTACTTCTATGTATTTAAAAAATATATACATGTAATTTACTTATCGATAAGAAAATCCCATTATAGAGGTTGTGATGATTTCATTTATGTAGAAGATCAAAATTCTCACATAATTGCCATCCATCCAAACAATTATACTCCTTTTCATCCATCCGAAACTCTCTAGAAGCAATGTTAACAAGGACTTTTCACCAAAATTACTATTCATCGCCAATTTTTTGAGTATATTCAAATTTTATCCAAAATTGAAATCGCAAATTTAAACGTAGAACGGTACTAATCAACGTACAGTTGTTGATTTACACATTTTAAAAGCAATTGACCAGGGATTTAAGGGACCGATACCTCAAATTATATTTTGGTTAGGCCTTGGTATGATTTGGAAAACAATCAGAAATTATATAAAAAAGAGCTTTTTAACTAAAAGCAAGGGACAGATTTGAATCCTATTTTAACATATGGAAGTCTTTTACACAAATGGATTTGTGTTTTTTTTTCTAAGTTTTTAAGACACTTCTGGTGTGTAAATTCCTATTTTTCCCGTTTCTTAGCACTTTTCGACAAAACTATGAAAAAAACTCAAATAAAATTTCCAAATTCAGAAACCTTATTTTCCACAGGGGGGGGTAGGGTATTTTCCAGGAGGGTATTTTCCAAGGATGGGGTATTTTCCGCGGGTGTTGCTTTCCGAAGGAGGGGGTATTTTTCGGGGGGGTTAAACACCCTTCTCCCATTCACTATATTCATTTATGTTATTTTACTGTGTTCTTGGCCGTATATTTGGCTTTAAAATACACTTATTTTTCTATCTATCTAATATGCAGAATAATTGTACCAAACACATTTTGCATGCAGACCCGCTATGCTTACCTTGCTCAATAATAACCAAAACTCCATAAAACGGAATTGTGATATCAATAGAAACATCAAAAGAATTGACTTATAATGCTGAATCCAAAAATATTAGCTTCATTCATTAAGTTTAGTCTTACCCATCAAAAGCTACAAGCCTGAAAAAATTTGTCGGATTTTGGGAAAAAGGAAGAAAGACCCCCTTGAAGTCATATAAAATTAATGAAAATAACATAGATCAGATTCAACGTATTAAAAAACCCTACTGTAGACGTTTCAAGCTCATATCTGCAAAAATGTGCAATTTTGTATTTTATACCAGAAGATAAATCACGGATGCGTGTTTGTTTCTTATTTTTCTATTTGTTGTATCTTATCGACCCAGTAGGCCTAGAACGTTGGGATAGGGCTCATTTTCATGGAAATGAAAAGTTCTTGTGCCCTTTTCAAGCGACCAAAAAATTGGAGGGCAACTATGCCCCCTCCCACGTCACTTTTTCCCAAAATCGCCCAATCAAAATTTTGAGATAGCTTATTTCTTCAGCATAGTTGAAAGGCCCGATAACTATGTCTTTGGAGATAAAATGACCCCCTACATCCCCTGGGGAAAGGTTTTTTTTCTTAGAAAAATCGCCCTTTATTTTATTTGTTATTGGGAAGTATGCATACATTTTTTAGGTGGGTAGGGGAGGACGAAATTTCTGCTGGGAGAATCTTAAATATTTTCCAGGAGATGAAATTTTATGAAGAAATTTTACGCTGGGTGAATTTGCAAGAAATCCTATACGAAATGTCTTTATACTTCTTCCTTTCGCTTTACTGATTCAATTTTACATGTGGAGATGCTAAGGGTAATTGTTCTGGATAAGTCTTAATCAGAACTTAATCGTCTGGAGAATATTACCTTGCGGAGGGTGGCTTGTCAGTGGACGTTGAGCCAGGTATCCTGGCATTATTTAAAAAACGATCAGATATAAAAAACAAGTTTTTCCAACTGCAAGTAAGGAGCAACATTAAAACTTAAAACAAACAGAGATTATTACGCATATGAGGGGCGTTGCCTCCTCTTCAACATCTAACTCTTTGTGCTAAAATTTAGATTTTGTTCCCAATTCTTTAAAAACGATTCCCAAACCCAAGGCTCGTTTAATTAGAACAATAAGCAACTTTTTTTAAAGTGCCAAAAATCTGTTGCTTGAAGAGCGAGGTGTTTAGGAGGGGGCAATCGCCCTCACATATGTAATAATTTCTTTTTGTTTTAATTTTTAATGTTGCTCCTTACTTTCAGTTGAAAAAAATTGTTTTATTTTCTTTATTTAATGAAGATTAGAGACAATTTTCTAAAGGCAATAGATGTCAACTAAGGTAAAAGTATTTAAAAAGGAAAAAAAAGTAAGTAGTTACAAAAAATACAGAAAGCAATAGCCTACTTACAAAAACTAAGATACAAACTCCCAGCATTAAGTTCTGTTGAGCAATGCCGAAGCGTTGGACAGATATTTTTAACCATATCGACAGTTGTGAACTTGGTTATCAAACACTAAAATATTTAATGCCTTTAAATATTCTGAGTATGTAATTCATATGTCGTCCCTCTTTGTACAGGCCAATGAGCCTTTGAGGGATTAATAACATGTAATATTACATGTGTATTTAATGAAGAATAAAACTTATCTTATCTTATCTCTTAAAAACTCAGTGTTTATAAAAAGTAACGCATTATCAAAATAGTTTGTTCAAAGTAAAACTTCAAAATTAAGAATAAGAAAATCAAATAAAAATATTTAATTACATATTTTTAATTTAATTTTGATTGCCAAAAGTCAGTATATTTGACACCTTTAAACTTCATAACTATAAAAAATTAATTTTTTTTCAAAGTGACAACTAAATAAATACCACCATCACTGCTGGAAAAAAAATTGATAATCAAACACAAAAAACGTATCCGTTCAGGGTGAAAATACAGAAATATAGCATTCCGTCCAGGGGAAACATTTCTGATTATTTCTGTGGCTTCATAAATCAGCTCATGAGTACTCTTGCAATGCTATCAAAAGTTTACGGCATATTTTTACCGAAATCGCCCTTATTAAGTTGTTTCCTTGTTTTTTCAATAATTATGCAAACTTTCTTGTGTTCTAATAACTACACTAATTACTAATAAGCAAATATATATTTAAGATCACCATAAAAAGCTGATTCTTTGACTGAATGATATCAATACTTAGGCTCTTATACTTTCGTTATTGACAAGGATCGTTAATTACTTACCCTTCATTACTATGAAGAATTTTTTTTTTTTTCCAACCACATCATATAGAAATTTTTTTTGTGGAAAACTTGTTAGGGGTCACTCAGTCACAAATTAGAACTTATGTTTTTCCCTATTATGAGTCAAAATCTATTGGCAGGCAGCCAACAATGGGGCAACAAACATTTTTTCCATGGTTTTTCCTTATTGTGCTTTTTTTCCTTTGGTTTCCTTATAATTACTATATAGTCCCACATTTCCAGGTAAGGACCATGACCCCCCCCCCTTCCCACCCCCCTTGCCGGTGCCAATGGCCTCGTTAAGCCAAAAATGAGTAGAAATAAATTCAAATAATTTTCCAAGCGTAAAACTACCACAAATCACCATAAATAAATGAATTGAACCCAAAACGAACAGAACGAACAGGGGGGGGGGGGATTAAAGACCCCCCCCCCCCTCATTCACTATATTCATTTGTGTTATTTTACTGTGTTCATGGCCGTATATTTGGCTCTAAAATACACTTATTTGTCTATCTATCTAATATGCAGAATAATTGTACCAAACACATTTTGCATGCAGACCCGCTACTCTACAGTATTCTCTGATACGTTGAATTTGATGGTGTGATTTTCATTAAAGTTCTTTGACTTTTAGGGGGGGGGGGGTGTGTTTCCCCCTTTTTCAAAAATCTCGCAAATTTTTTCAGGCTCATAGTCTGTGATAGATAACACTAAATTTAATGAGTATTATATATTTGGAACACTGTATATATATTTAGCAGTAAGTTTACCGCAGATGATTTCTGGCTCTTCATTCTCAGTGCGAACAAAAAACTCCTCCCAATTCTTCATACATTAGCGGGTTAGTGTATAGGCATCAATCAATGAGAAATGGTTCGAAATTGAATTTTCTTAATTGCTAAAGCAGAAAAAAACTTGGTGAGCCGGCCAAGTGGTTTGCATCTGTCACATCTCACAGGTATGACTTAATTTATATACAAATTATGACTTAATCTATTATTTATATACAGTGGACTTAACTCATACGCCTATATAGGATTTCTAAAAAAGGGGGCGGAGGGTTGATGAAATTTGTGAAAATAAGGAAATTTTTTTCTTCTAAAAACTGGTGGAATAGATGTAATGGTTTCAGGGGCGGATCCAGGATATTTTAGGGGGGGCGCAAAATAGGCTGATTCGATAAAATTACGCTAGGAGCAAGTTTAATTAATGCAAACTTGCGTTAATTAGGTAAATTACACTACTTTAGACTACATTAGGGGGGGCGCCTCGCCCCCTCTTGATCCGACACTGGATGGTTTATCATTTTTGTTTTTCACTTCGTGATATTTATTTTCTCAGATTGTAGTTCCTGTGTGACTTGAAAAAGACTAATTACCTGTTTTGCGCACACGTGCATATTACGAAGTAAAATTTAAGAATCGGGAAATCGAGAGACGTACCTATCAAGGAAAATAAACTAGCAAGTAATTATTTTAGTTTTAGTAGTTTAAATATTTAATTATCTCTTTTTTTGAACAAAGGGGCAAAATTTTTTTTTCAAACTTGTGTTTGGTTATCTCCTTAATGAGCTCCTCAGTACTACAGACAATAAAAATCAAACCAATATCAATAAACATATGTGAAAAGTGGAAGTGACTATATATAATTTAGCTGCAAATTTACATTCATGCCCACCACGTAATTTCCCTTTGAGAAAAAATTGATAAAACTTTTAAAACTGAAATATCAATGCGCAGCGCCAAATATCATAATCAAATGTCATCGCTTTATGGCATTTTTCACTCGATGCTCTTGGATGTATACAGTAGGTTTATCGTGAGAAACCCTAAAAGTAATACACGAAAGAAATACCATCCAATTAGACCCTGGATTACGGATTATATTCTGCCATGTGTGAAGAATATAAACCACCTGTAGGGCAAGGAAAGACGCTGTCCCAGCTTAGGGTGGCTCGAGGAGTATGATCAATACAGGAAAGTCCTTCGGAATGTGTTACGAAGAGCAAAGCGTGGCTACCTGCAGCAAAAACTGACGGAAAGCGGGAAGGATGGTCGAAAAGTTTGGCAAATTATCAACTCGGTTCTACGGCCAACCACTAAGTCTTCCATATTACCAGCGAAATTGGTCGTGAATGATGAAGAAATTACAGAACCTACACAGGTTGCCGCATCGCTGAGTACATTTTTCGCAAATATCGGCAATACCACAGCAAATTCCGTCGGGATACCATCTAAATCATACAAAGAATACCTTGGCCCGAAGTGTATGAAATCAATGGCAGTGAGTCCTGTAACACCAGGTGAGCTCGAATTACTCGTAAAAAATTTGAAGGGCTCTTCTGCTTCAGGTTTCAACCTGGTCCACACAAAAGCACTGAAAGCAGTAGTGACGACCATTGCTGAGCCGCTAACTTACCAAATCTTTCATTAGATAAAGGGTTTTTCCTGAAATGTTAAAAAAGGCAAAGATAATACCTCTTCACAAAGGTGGAAGTCATACAGAGACAGAAAATTATAGACCAATCTCAATCTTATCAGTTTTCTCGAAAGTCTTTGAAACGCCAATGAAAAACCAGCTTTACCAATATTTAGAGGCCAAAGGCTTTTTTAACAGCCGCCAATTCGGGTTTAGGGCTGGCCATTCAACCGAAGACGCCCTTACTTCACTAAGTTTATTCGTAAACAGAATCCTAGATTCGGGTGCTTTACCTGCAGCAGTGCTTCTAGATATCAAGAAAGCGTTTGATAGCATGCACCACGAAATATTACTAGGAAAGCTGGATCATATTGGAGTTGGTGGCCAAGTCCTAGATTGGTTTAAGTCTTACCTGGAAAATCGTCGAATGTACACAGGAAATGACCATACAAATGATGTCGTAGTTAACTGCGGGGTGCCACAGGGCTCTAAATTGGGACCGGTATTGTTTCTTGTTCATGTAAATGATCTTCAGCAAGTACTGACTCTTGCAAGTCGTATTCCTTATTGCTGCAAACTATTTCACCCACAAACGACACCGGGGTCTATAGTAGAAGCCGAGGACGAACTAACGGTATTTGCGGATGATTTACTTATGGCAAGCTCAGAATGGAGCATCAAGTCTCTCAAAACGAAGCTACAAGACATTCTTGAAGAAACGTACCTCTGGATGGACGCAAATCGTCTAGTCATCAACATTGACAAATCGAGTGTTTTATTTTTTTCACGTATAGATTCGCTGGCCCCTGATGTGATTGGTATTGAAACCTCTCGTGGACTTATCAAGAGACCAGAAAAAGGACACGTTCGTTACCTAGGGATTTTAATCGACGAAAACCTCTCGTTCAGACACCATATAGCAAGTGTCGAGACGAAGCTTTCAAGGAACCTTGGAATCTTGAGAAAAGTCAGTCACCATTTCCCTAAAAAAATACTGATTCTGATTTACAATGCTGTTATAAGGCCTCACATTCAATATTGTTCTACAGTTTGGCAATCTAATTTCAAGACACATTTACAGAGACTAAACTCAGTTCACAATAAAGCACTTCAAATTTTAGGCCCAACACGGAACAGACTATCAATGGCATCACTTTATAGACTATCTTGCACCATTTTTTGTTTTAAATATTTTTCAGGAACACTCCCTTCACCATTTAGAGGCCTATTAAAACTAGCATCACAAATCCAAAGCTTAAATACACAATCTTCATCAGACATTTACATACCCCCGACACCGACAGCTAGGTCAGAATTTTCTCCTAGAATTGCGTGTGCTAGAGAGTGGAATGCACTTCCGCAAGAGCTGAGGTCATATAGGTCTCTCGGCTCCTTTAAAAAGAATGTGAAAAAATATCTAAAAGATTAAATATTTATTTACTAGATTTATTTTATTATTATTATGCTTAGAATTTTTCGATATTATTATTAATTATCATATTTTAGTTTGATACTTCAAGGGGTGTGAGCGGAGGAGAAGTTGTGTTAAATTTATTGTTATTTGATGGCGGTTCGGGGTGGAAATTGAAGAGGATAGGAGGCCACACTGTATTTAGAGTGTGCAATTATTACGGGCCCAAACGTGCATCAATGCACAAGGAACTAAGTTAAGTGTATTTTTATATATATTTTTTTGAATTAAAACCCATATTGAACTGAACTGAACTGTTCAAATAAAACTTATTTTTAACTCGATTATCGTTGTAAATTCATTCTTTGTCTTTCTTTACATTCTTAAACCAATGTTATATTTACCTTTTGCATTATTGCAGCCCACTATATATACATTTATATAAATTTATATACAGTGTTACAGCCATACCAATTATTCTCCTTTCATTTTATATTCTTTAATAATAACTTCTGGTCGTTTTGAGTTTGAGTTATTGTAGGCTTCTATTTCTACTGATCTTAAGTTTAATATGGCCTTTACTTTTCTTAAAAAAAACGTTCTATATATATATATATATATATATATATATATATATATATATATATATATATATATATATACACACACACACATATACACATATACACATACACTATTAACATATATACATATATACATAATATAAATATATATATACATAATATATAATATATATATATATATATACATAATATAAATATATATATATATATATATATATACATATATATATATATATATATATATATATATATATATATATATATATATATATATATATATATATATATATATATATATATATATATATATATATATATATATATATATATATATATATATATATATATATATATATATATATATATATATATATATATATATATATATATATATATATATATATATATATATATATATATATATATATATATATATATATATATATATATATATATATATATATATATATATATGAATATAAGTATATATATATATTTATATCGGCGCGTACAAACAGCTCCTCTCATTTGATCTGCCATCAGCGGTCCAATGACCCTGGAACACGTATTTTGGCAGAAACTTTCTCAAAATACCTTTGAAACCAACTTGAGATTTCAAAACTTACTTTTAATTCCTAAAAACATCGAATGATAACATTGCACTACTAATTACCGATTTTCATATATGTATTGGAATAAATTAATTTAAGATTAGTTTCTTCTAAATTTAGTGTTTCAACGTTGAAGCCAAGTTTCGCGTTCAAGAGAAAACTGACTTGTCTACCCGTGAAAAGATCTAATGTCGCTTATGTTTTTACGTTCTCTGGAGTACTCGCACCTCGGTCTGGGTTTTTATAATGGGTGAGATAGGGACAGATCATACTGCCTATTATATAAGCCGATAAAGATCAGTATAAGCCGATTCTTTTGATGGATCTATTGATATCAAAATTTTGTTTTTTAGAGTTTTGGTTACTATTAAGCCGGGTCGGTCCTTAGGGTCCTTAGGGTTCTATAGCTTTTAGGGGGTCTTTTCCCTTTTTTTCGAAAATCAGCCAAATTTTCTCAGGCGCGTAACTTTTGATAAGTAGGACTAAACTTGATGAAACTTATATATTTGAAATCAGCATTAAAATCTGATTCTTTTGACGTATCTATTGGTATCAAAATTCCGTTTTCTACAGTTTCGGTTACCATTGAGCCGGGTCAGTCCTTACTTACAGTTCGTTACCACGAACTGTTTGATAACAATCTAGTTATAACCAATACACTATTTGGTATACATATTGTACTTTTTCGACTCGTTTATCGCTCCAGGATTGCTTAGAGTATGACCATTATCGATTAAATCTGAACAATTAAAACTCTTTCGACCACAGTATTTCTATCAAAACACATGAAGACACATTTTTTAAAATAGCATTTGATTTCCTTTGAATTTGACTGTAAGAACCTCTGTACTTGATGAGCACTAAATCAGAGACTCGGTTTAAAGACCAAGAAAAATCGTCACAAGAGGCAATATTCCGTTTACTTCTGTTCCAAATTACAGCTGCTATAATTCTTTCTGCCGAAGAGTACTTCCTCAAGAACGGGGGTAGCGGACTATTTGATAATACCGAAGGCTCAATAGTCCAGAAAATCTACGGAAAAAAATCGACGATCTGGGACAAAATTGCAATATAAATGATTTTTATACCGTTTTGTAGAGAAAAAAAATTCTGTACACCATACCAAAAGTCCCCGAGAATCCCTTTCGCGGAACAGGGTGAAAAACGGGGGAAAGGGAAAAATCCAGGGGAAAACTGGAAAATCTACGACCGGTAGTTTTTGATGCTGAGACTGGCATTCCTGATGCTCTTGGGTCCAAAAAGATCGAATATACGTTTTTTTTATTGCTGTGTAATAAGTCGTTCCCCCGTATCCCCACATACACGGGGGAAAGAGGAGGTAAATAAAGATCCTATACAGCAGTCTCCAAGACTTGTTTTCGGGGGTTTCCCGGTGCGAGAAGAATGAATATGTTACTTTGATTGCTTTGTAATTAGCGTTTACCTCCGTTTTCCAGTTACTAGGAAAAAAGAGGGGGAAATCAAGATATCCTCTAAATGAAAAAGATAGTCAGACGGCTCTACAGAATTTGGAGAGGAGACAAAGGTCCGTCAACTCAGTTTTAAAATCCTCTAACACTGTTTTGACGAAAGTTTTATATTCTATTCCCTGGTGCTTCTCTTTTCCTGTTTGCTGGAGATTCATCACGTACTGGTATGTTCAATTGGTCAACCAATAATGCAGGCTTGCCGTCCCCAACATTTGCTCGCTCCTTTACAAGTATACCTTGAAGTCCAGCAACATCAGCAATCTGGTTCATGTTTTCTCATCGAGCAGCTGAATAGGCTAAGTTTTCTACTTCTTACTCTGAAGTGCTTCGATTCAAGCGTTTTACCGCAGTAGCTCATGGTACAGAATTTCCAGGGATGACTTCTAGAACTTTCATCCAGTTCATTGGCGACAATGTCGACCACAACATTTGCACTATCGACGGAAGAGGTACTTTCCATGGGGTGGACATGTTAGCTGCTGCCACACCAAGCCTACCCAAATTTCCAATCATAATCCCAAGAGCAGTTGTAAACCTTGAAGTACTCCAGCAAGTTGGACAAGTGCCTTTCTTCTTCTACAACAGGAGAACAGTCTTGTGTACAAACCCATCCCGACCATCACCTTCGACGATGAGATCGATAGCATTGACCTACTATGGCATGCAAGCTGGATACATGACTCGAGACAGGTCAGATGAAGCATATTTATGCAAGCACTTCATCATAGGTTATACAAGGGTATTTCGTCGATCGTTTTTCGGCCAATAGTCGACCATAATCCCTCCTATCTTATTTGTTTATACACGACTTTACATTTTGCCTCCGATAAAGCACGCCAGCACGGAATGGTAACGGTTGTGACTTTCGACCAGTCTTTGTACATGAAAGCGCTGAACATCATCAATGCTGAGCCTGCTGATAGTCATCTCAAGGCAGCAGTTCCAATGATTGTTGGTCTCCATTGCCGGATGAGCTTTCTTGGAGCGATCGGGCACTTGATGACGGAAAAAGAAATATAAGAGGTGCTCGAATACTTGTATGCCGGTAACACCATTAAGCATATTCGTACCGGTAAGGCTGTTTCAAGAGCCATGAGAGCGCACGAGCTTATAGATTCAGCATTGCAGATCACTCTCATTTGCAAATCGTACTTTTTCGTCTGCACCGATGACATACGTTCGAGTCATCAAGACTTTATGAAAGATCTTGCAGAAGCTTCGGCAATATGTATAGCTCTACTGAAGGGGGAAGTAACTCTTAAAGACGCATCCAATGCAGACGTAGTGCGTCGAATCCAAACATGAATAACGGAGTTTCAAGACACGCTGCAGAACAACAGCACTGCAAAAATATGGCTTCAGTATTCAGAAATGTTCGGAGTGCTTAAGAAGGCCATTAGGGCAGAACCGACCGGAAAAGGGTGCATTATCTTCAAGCACTCTCTGAGATGCTCATTTACGTTGCAGCTGCTGGCCACGACCTGGAAACGAAATCGGTGAGAGTATGAAGCTGCAAAGGAAGAAGGGGGACTCCTTGCGGAATCCCAACAATACACAAATGCTTGTCCAAGCCGGCCTCGCTTTCCTTCATGCAGAGGGATGCGGACGTTCTGATTGTATTAACAGGTGTTAATGCGGCCAAGGAAAGGGTAACCGCAGTAGTCGGAAACGACACTGATTTATTAATCCTTCTCCTCTATCTCTTACCTGCAGAAGCCAGGGATCTCTACTTTGAAACCAGTACCAAGTCAAGAGCACTGTCAACTAAATACTGGCACATCAACTTTATCAAAGATCACTGGAACAGGTTTGTCACTCTATTCTTGTTGACCACACTCTTCTTGGTTGTCACATGACGTCCCGTTTGTTTGGGATAGGAAATCAGGCTGTCCTGCCATTCTTGAAAAGCCATGAAGAATTTAGGAATAACTGTGAAGTATTCCTTAATCCGCACTCTATGAAGAAAGAAGTCCAACAAGCCATTGAAAATCCTTTGCTTTCACAAGGCTAAGAAAGCGAGGATCTCAGCAAAGCTAGGTACACGGTTTTTCTTAAAAAACTGAACAGCTCAAAGAAATCAATTTTTGTGAACCCAGAGAGACTTTCACCAACAACATCGGCTGTGAAACTTCATTCTTATAGAGTCTTGTATCAGATAAGGGAATGGCGTAATACTGCGTCAGAACTCGACCCGAAAGACTGAGGTTGGCGGTTACGTGACGGACGCCTCACTCCGATCATGAGAGACATCGGACCTACTCCGCCTCACCCGCTAAATGTGATTCGATGCAGCTGCACACGATCCAACTGTGATAGCTCACGCTGTAGTTGCTAACAAAATGGATTGCCTTGCACACTTGCTTGCAAAGACTGCCAAGGGATTGCGTGTTCTAATATAGACGTTTTTGTTGATAACGATGAAGAAGACGATGTTTAGTACAAATCCTTGATCTTATCCTTTTTAGTTCAATCAAAACCGTATTTATCTTTTGCTTTGATTACCGAAGTTACCTGATTTGCTTCATTTTTTACATTTAGTTTTATCTTATGTTTCTATTAAAGTCGAAGTAAATCTGCCCATATACTCCGAAGGCCCGATGCATCGTCTCCCCTACGGTGAAAACACTGCAGAAAAGTAAGATACGAATCTAATGGCATGTTTTTTGAAATCATCGAGTCAAAAAACCTTGGGGGCAACATTTTGACCAGCCCTATCGCACAACTCTCAGGGATATTGTTTTCCCCCTCCCCCTTGCCCACTAAAGGTGGAAATCGAACCGACCGAAGTCCAGCGATAAAACAATATAACTTTCTTTTTTCGAGTTCTCCGCGCAGAAAAAGAGCAGACGTGATATTCGAGGGCACAATAAATCTGCCCCTGAGTTTTTCCAATTTTCCCCCTTTCCCCTGGTTTTTACCCTGTTCCGCCAAGGGGATTTTTGGTATGTTGTACAGAATTTTTTTCTCTACAAAATGGTGTAAAAATCTATTATATTGTAATTTTGTCCCAGAGTTCCGTAGATTTATTGGACTACAAGCTATTTCCCGGAACAAGGTAAACCACGAAAAAAAAAAGACGTCGAGAAAGCTTATGAGGTGGACTTTTGTGGTCATTAAAATTTCACATAAAATCATCGCAAGTAGAATAGAGGTATAATAGAGAATAGAGGTAATAGTAAGCTAGAATAGAGGTATAAGCGCATTATTGCCCCACACATTACCTAACCCCTAT
Organism: Artemia sp. Qi Xiang Cuo; assembly: GCF_049724085.1. Classification (NCBI taxonomy): domain Eukaryota; kingdom Metazoa; phylum Arthropoda; class Branchiopoda; order Anostraca; family Artemiidae; genus Artemia; species Artemia sp. Qi Xiang Cuo. The sequence goes on from NC_142795.1 coordinate 32,471,159, forward strand.
ATTGCATGCGGTGAATGCGCCTCTGAAAGACCAAAAAATGGAGTTTTTGTTTTAGAAGAAAAGGCGAAATATTATGTTTGTTTGGGTGCAACAACTATTGTGTCTTTGTAAAATATCTCAGCTATACAAGTATTTAAGAAACATACCCCAAACAGGGAGATCATCGATGTACATCTGATACCAATAGTGGTTCTTTACAGCATAGATGAAGGCGCGCAAAGATTCTGACGTTAAAGTAATTTCACAATAAGCAGTTTTCGGCACATCCTCTAGAAAAAAAAATCTCTTTTGACAAACGACAAAGACAGTAGAAAAATAAAATAAATGAAAGGTTATAAACAATGCAACGTAATTTTTGAATATTCATCAGAAGAATTCAATCTAAAATTTGTAGAGAAACTAAAGGTGATTTCCACCGTATTCCAATGTCCGTTCTATCAGAAGACAAAAGATCATGGTCCTAATACAGCCTTCTTTTAATATTGTCTAGCCTCAAAAACGCAAGGTGTCCGGAAATATCCCTGAAGTCAGAGTTTCTGCCATGGAACAAAATATTCAAATTAGCTTTTCAGAGGACAGACATGCTAATTCAGGATAAAAATCATGAAAAAGGGTATTTGTCTTTTTCTTATAACTGATTTGTCATTGGAAGAACGATGGAAAATAACCTTAGATATAATAATATATAGGGAACAAGGTGACCAACAAAATACAATATAAAAAGAAATGATAAGGAAGGAGAACATGCTAAAAAAGAATTGTTGTGTGAAAATAACCTCAGAATTTTTTTTCATATCTAGGGAAGGGGCAGCAAAAGAAACCAGGGGGGGGCGCATGCCCTTTCAAAATTGGATCCAATGTTCCACCGCTTTATCCTATGGGCGTAATAATTTTTCCAATCTAAATATTATTTTATAGAAGCAAAGACCGTCAGTTGTTTGTTTCCTTCTTTTCCATAAAAAATAAGCCATTTACTCCATAGGTATTTCAGCTTGAGCTTCAAAAATCTAGTCTTGAGTGTATGCTATATACAATAAAAAACGTAACAGCACTTGAAATAGCTCATTAGTACTTACCCCCCCCCCCCGAGGTAAATATTACAGCGGTGGTCATGGTACTTAAATACACGGCAGAACAGGTAAAAAGGATGGGTTCTGAATTGGAACCTTTTGACTAATCTACTTAGCTTCTATTTTTCAACATCCCCCTCTACCTGGAACACTGAAAATAACGTATAGAAAAGTTACATTTTTAGTATCCCAAAAAATATGACCTTATGATTCAAAATTGTTTTTGAGGGTTTGCTCATCCTAGAAAAATGCATATGGATACTCTCGAGCAGTTGGTAATTAAAAATATATTGATTTCCTTTTACATAAATTTATAACTCATAATAACTCATAAATAGCTCATTCCTGTTACATAAATTAAATAAATTTTTTTAACTGGAAATAAGGCGCGACATTAAAACTTAAAACGAACAGAAATTATTCCGTATATGAAAGGGGCTGTCCCAATCTCAACGCCTCGCTCTTTACGCTAAAGTTTTTTATTGTTTAAAAAACTAAAGTTGTGAGACAGTCAAACTTTAGCGTAAAGAGCTAGGAGTTGAGGAGGGGACAGCCCCTTTCATATACGGAATATTTTCTGTTCGTTTTAAGTTTTAATGTCGCTCCTTACTTCCAGTTAAAAAAAAGCTTGCTTCTTTTTATTTAATTTCTGAACGTTTTGAATTAATGCAGGTTTTGAAGATTGTTCGCCGAACACGAATAATCAAAACGAAATTTGAACATTACTTTTGCTTTTTTTAAACTAATAATAACCTTATAATAACCTAAGTCTGATTTTTGTTCCAGTTATTTAAGAATGACTCTTGAATCCCAAAGGCTGTTTAATTAGAATAATAACCTCTTTTAAAAGTTAAAAAAAAAAAATTAGCGTATGAGCGAGCTAATGAGGAGAGGCGACCCCCTCCCCCCATATACGTAATACTTTCTGTTCGTTTCAAGTTTAAATGTTGCTCCTTACTTTCAGTTGAAAAAACTTGTTTTTTTATTTAATTTCTGATCGTTTTTTTAAATAATGCTGGGAAATCCGGCGCCTCCTTCATTGAAAATTCTCTTTCCCCATGAACAAATCCTTCCACGCAACTCCCCCCACCCCCCAAACCAATAACCAATATTATATAAAAACAATGGGCAAAATTCACAACTTGCAGCCCTTCCCCCGGGGAGTGTGGGGGATTAAGTCATCCTCAAAGACATAGTTATTAGATCTTTCGACTATACTGAACAAAGTGAGTATCTCAAAATTTTGATCGGGTGACTTCGGGGAAAAAAAATAAGAGTGGGAGGGGTTCAGCTGCCCTCCAATTTTTTCGTCACTTAAAAAAGGCACTAGAATTTTGAATTTCCGTTCGAATGAGTCCTCTTGCGATATTCTAGGACCACTGGGTCGATATGATCACTCCTGGGAAGAAAAAAACACAAATAAACAGGAATACATCTTTTTTTCTGGCAAAAAATTCAAAATTCCATATTTTTGCAGATAGGAGCTTGAAACCTCAACAGTAGGGTTCTCTGATACGCTGAATCTAATGGAGTGATTTTCATTAAGATTCTATGACTTCTATGGGTATTTCCCCCTTTTTTTAAAGTAAGACAAATATTCTCAGGCTCGTAACTTTTGATGGGTAAGACTAAACTTGATGAAACTTATATATTTAAAAGTTCATTACACACATATATATATATATATATATATATATATATATATATATATATATATATATATATATATATATATATATATATATATATATATATATATATATATATATATATATATATGTATATCAAACAGTTCGTTAACATGAACTGTTTGATGAAAGAAATCCAGCAGGATCCGCATGCGGGCCCCGGCTTAGCTATTGCAGAAACCTAGTGTATCAGGATTGATTAAGAATTAATTTGAAGGATTCTTGGTTTCTTGATAAACCGGCTTCCAAAATAAAATCTAATACATGGGTACGGGACCGTATATACACCTCTTAGAAGGATACGATATGTTTTGCCCTTACGGGAATTGAAAAAAGTCCCTACGCTATTTCCATCAAACAGTTCGTTGTAACGAACTGTAAGTAAGGCCCGGCTCAATAGTAACCGAAACTCTAAAAAACGGAATTTTATACAAATAGATACATCAAAAGAATGAAATTTTTATGTTGATTTCAAATATATAAGGTTTATCAAGTTTAGTCTTATTTATCAAAAGTTACGAGCCTGAAAATTTGCCCTATTTTCAAAAATAAGGGGAAAACACCCCTTAAAAATCATAGAATCTTGATGAAAATTACACGATCAGATTCAGCGTATCAGCAAACCTTAATCCAAAAGTTTCAAGCTCCTATCTGCAAATATATGGAATTTTGTATTTTTTGCCAGAGGAAAGATCACGAATGCGTGTTTATTTTTTTTTTTTTTTATTATTATTTTTTTTTTCCAGGGGTGATCGTATTGACCCAGTGGTCCTAGATGCGTGTTTATTTATTTTTTTGTTTTTTTTCCCAGGGGTGACCGTATTGACCCAGTGGTCCTAGAATATCTCGGGAGGACTCATTCGAACGAAAATTAAAAATTCTAGTTCCCTTTTTAAGTGACCAAAAAAATAGAGGGAAACTAGGCCCCCTCTCACGCTCATTTTTTCACAAAGTCATCCGATCAAAAATTTTATATAGCCATTTTGTTCAGCATGGTAAAAAATATGACGTTTTCAGGGGTGATATATTCTGGTAGTGGGGGGGGGTCGGGGGTTACGTCAGAGGATCTTTCCATGGAGGAAGTTTTTCAACTGAAAGTAAGGAGCATCATCAAAACTTAAAACGAACAGAAATTATTACGTATATGATTGGGTTCGCCCCCAAGTCAATACCTCGCTCTTTCCGCTAAAGTTTTTTTAGTACTTTCATAAGAGCTATTTATTCTAATTAACGGCATTTGTGATTAAGCGGTCATTTTCATTTTTAAAGAACTGGAACGAAATTCGAACTTTAGCGTAAAGAGCGAGGTATTGACTAGGGGGCGAACCCCATAATATACGTATTAAAATATATCAATATAGAAGTTCGTTACGTAAGTTAATTTGTAGGTTACATATATTTATCACTAATAAAAACCTTCGTAATTAAAATAAAACAAATTTCGAGAATGCCATTTAATTAAAAAAAAGTAAAACTAATATACAAATTTCGTTCAATTATTCTTGTACGATGAGCCAAATCAAAACCTGCATTAATTCAAAAACGTTCAGAAATTAAATAAAATAAAGTTTTTTTTAACTGAAAGTAAGGAGCGATATTAAAACATAAAACGAACAGAAATTATACCGTCTATGAAAGGGGCTATCCCCTCCTCAACGCCTCGCTCTTTACGCCAAAGTTTGACTCTTTCTCACAACTCTATTTTTTAAAACAGCGTAAAAAATTAGCGTAAAGAGCGAGGCGTTGAGGAGGGGACAGCCCCTTTCATATACGGAATAATTTCTGTTCGTTTTAAGTTTTAATGTCGCTCCTTACTTTCAGTAAAAAAAAAACTTGTTTTTTTATTTAATTTTCTGAAAGAGACACTAAGACAGGGATTCCAAAAATTTTTTCCAGTTTTATCCCTGATTCTTGGAATATATGGCGTTGCACAGAATTTGTTCTTTTCCTCTATGACCCAAGCATGTGGGATAAAATCACTTTCCTCGTTTGTTCATCTTTTTTTATCTCCTTTTGGTAGTCCACTTTTAAGACACAAATGGCCTAGCCATTATATAAAAATAATCAATGCCACTTGCGGACTATATGATTCTCCAAATAAGTTCTTAAAATTAAACGAACCCCTCTTTTTAAAGAAGAAGAAAGGTTTGAAGAAAAACGTAGATATTATTATTATTACTTATTATTCATTTATTGTGCGTCAAAAAAAGAAACAATAGACGGTATAATCACTAAAGATAAAACAAAAAAGGACTCAAACACACAATTGGAAATTCAAACACATGACAAAAAATTCTTCATTACATGCTTTAAATTAATGCGAACAAACTATTGCGAAAAAATTGACGACCATGGGCGATGCAAATTCCTTTGAAAACGGTTTAAATATTTGTTAATATTGACATTTGGGTCTGCAAGGTTATACGAATGGATAATTTTACTGTTTCTTGTCCAAGGAGGCAAATGCAAAAGATACTTGGCAAATCTGAAGAAGATTGAACGTAGTTGCCTTTTATCTGTTACTGTAAAAATTTCCAAAATGGAGCATTGTAAAGCAGATGTGGAAGAGCTATGGCGTTGCAGATAGATACTAGAAGATGACGGTTGAAGCGTAGTTTGCTTTTTACGATTCCAGCCTATGAAATACTAATTTTACGCCAAACCTGAGATATCAGCAAACGGCGTGTGTGGCCGATAGATGAGCCAACTGAAAGGCCCAGGTATGTAATGTGGTCTGCGGGTTTGGTAAGGCAACCGTCCATATTTAGGAAAGAAGTAGAGGAAGTTCGCCAATTGAATTTAACAATTCCGATTTTTGCATATTCATCTTTGAGGATTTTGAAATTCTGCTCAATGCGCTGGATCGTACGGCTAAGATTCAAGATGTCATCAGCCTAACAAATAAGAGACACATCGATTCCTCCAGGAATGCATGAAGGAAAACATTTTTCCTGAGCGTCCAGGACACCATTTTTGAACAGGGTAGGGGAAGTAATAGCTCAATGTCTAGTCCCTTTCTCAACGGGGATGGGGTACTGAGGAACCACAGGTATATTCGAGGGATTCGAAGAGTTTGGCCTTACACGAGAATTAATGCAATTGTATTGGGATTGATGAAGAGCCGACTGCAGGGGTAAACGGGATGGGAGCTTTAAATGCACTCTAAGATTATTAAATAGATCCCTGAGAACACGAACAACTGATGGGTCTAACACCTCGCTTTGCCACATGAAGAAGCATAGACGAATGAATTAAGAAATCGAATGCACGTTTAACGTCATGTACGGCGAGGATCAGACTTTTTCCCGATGATTCAGCGTCAGCCAGGACAGTAAAAACCGCTGTAAGAGCATGGGAACAACCAATATTAGCCTGAAAACCGAAATGATATGAGGGAAGGTAATATTTCAATCTTTGCTCATTAATAAAAGGGAGCTCGAAAAGTTTACGAAGTGGAACAGAGACGGTGATGGGACGGAAGGAGGAACAATACAAATCCGATTTTCCTTTTTTGGGGGGAATCGGAGTCAGATCGTCCTTGGAGAACAAGAAAGGAACAATATCTGTATCAAATATCGGACGTTGTGTATTGTTTTCATAGATTGGAAATTCAAATTGAGATATCATTTAAATAAGTGCAAATTTACAGTTTATACTTGGAGGCAGAAGATCCAACATATACTTCTTTCTTGGATGTCCTCATGTTAATAATGGTTTCAGAAATAAAAAAAATAAATAAATGGGAGGTAGACTGAACGAGCAAATCAATATGAAAATAACCAGAAACAAACGAGGTGAAAGTGAAAACTGTGACACCGCCATGCTTTTAACGACCCAAGTCACTTTGTTCTTTCTAAGGAATTCTTTACTAGGTTGCAGCTAGCACTACAACCATTAGTAGATTTAGTTTCATAGACAAAGGGCAACAACAAACTTTCAGGGAGATATAGATATAGGAGATATCATACGTCCTATTTTCCGAACAAACGCCTGCAAAAGAAAATCAAAAACACTTATTGAATCAAATTATTTTTTACATCTGTTATAGAGGGTAGTTCAGAGCGGTCTTATTAGTATTTTTTTATGATTCTTGGGATAACTTTATTGAACTCTTTTATTTTGCATTTTGAAGGTTAGTTTTTTTTATTCATTCTTTTTCCTATAACTATTTAGCACTAAAAACGGCTTGGCAGAGGTCCTTGCCGAAAGATTTGCTTTTTGTTTTTCCATTTTTTCTATGGCTCAAATTTTACCTTGTTGGTTTTTGCCCTTCACTGTTTTCGTTTTCCAGCAATTAGTATATTACCTTTGAACTGCACTGCAAGACCACTATACTCCAGCTCTACTCCCTGCAATGCTTCACTAAGTGTCTCGTGATAATGCCCAATCATTTCTTTTGGTCCTCGGCAAAACGGTAGTGAAAAATAACCATAAGTTTCTTGACGGTTGGCATATGGACCTATTGTATTCATCCAAAATACAACTTCTTCCCCATCTTGATACTAAAATTATAGCCAGATTACCATTAATAGCAGCTTCTGGGCTAGAAAAGTCAACCACATATTTTCAACTATATCAATTATATATTTCCAGATTAACTTTATTTATATAGTTCAGAATAACACCACCTTGCATATGCTATATTGCTGTTGTGGATCAAAGCAATTTGATAAGCATATCAATATAAAAATTGACAATATCAAAGGGAACTCCTGTAAAAATTCATGAAAATATAGTGACAAAAAAATAGTATTTAAGTCTTACGGCAAAATTTAAAGAGCTTCCCAAATGTTTTACAATAAAATTCCTTACTTTTCTTTTGTAGATTCTAGACTGTTTTCCTTACTGTCTAGACTTACAGTTTAGGACATCGCATTGTCTTCTTATAATCCAGTTTAATCAATTCATTTAGACACGAGAACAATCTAATTCGTCCCTTGTCTGTTCTGGTAGGACATAGGATTTAGAAGATTCTTAATCTATTACGAGCTTCACTACCTGTCTAAACACCTTATCATTTCTGTCAGAACGGAAAAATCTATATCCCAAAATTTCATGAGTCCTAGTACAAGAGATTGTTACCGAAACTCCCGACGTCTCAAACATCAAGCGTGTTTTAAATGTGGCGTCTAAATGTGCTCAAAACTTCTAAATGTGCTCATAACGTCTAAATGTGTTATTTAGAATTTCAATTAGGTAGAAATCGTCAAAAACCATAATACTCTATGTTATAGCTTTTATATCACTTAAATAATTTAAACTACTGGAGCCTCAAGAAAAACAAATAGTCACACCAGTGCAGACCAAGAATAATAACTCATTGTCAAGTCACCACACCACAAATGGCGCATTCGAGCATGCCAAGATTACTTATCCAACGAGCAGTATTGGGAATTACTTATGTTCAATTTCATTATCAACTTTATTGGGGAGTCACTCACTGTGACGTTTTTGAATAGTCTAACAAGGGATTCTACTGTTCTGAAATAGTGCCCAGTAGCTGAAACTTTGAACAAGGAAAGCATGGAGTATGTTGAATTATCTTTTCTTTTGAATGGACAGTTGTTCTAGATTAACAGAAAAATAGATGCAGATAGGGCTATTTCAGCTGTGTAGTACATAAAGACTATGATTCATGAGTTTGAAATGACCGACCAAAATCACTGAGCAACTGAATGGTGTCTTTGTGAGACATGAAATTGCAGTTGAAAGAAAGGTATGTGGAGAATTAACTGGCAATGCCTTAAACCTCAGTAAAACACTTAGAGAATTTCCGACAAACTAAGGTGATGAGGGTAAAGTAAGTGGTGATGAGGATGAATATGAAGCAGGTCAAAATGACTTATTCTCGTTTCGAAATGCTGGAAGTATTCTTACGAATCGGAGTGAGCAAGAATGCTTTGAGTATTTCCCACTTCCTCTTCATTTCAGATGTGTCAGCCATACACTCAATTTACTTATATCCGCAGATGTTGATAAAGCCTTGAATGATGTTGCATAAGGCACTATCCTACTTTTCTGCTTTGGCCAAATGTACTGCTCTCTGCGACGCTGTTAGCAAGAGCTCAAAAGCCGAAGATCTTGTCAAAGAGGTATACAACAGACAGCTCATCAGACCCCTGACAATTCGATGGAATTCGAAATATGACAGTGTCAGACGTTTCAGACATAGAAGCTTCATGATGTCAGTGATGATTTAGAGAAAACTAGGTTTGGTTCTCGTGACAAAGATTTTCTAAAGAATAAATGAAAGACATAGATGCATTAGCAGTTGCTCTGTATATCCTTCAGGAGGAAGAAAAGTACTTCGGTAGAATTTACCCTACAATTCGATCTTTTGAAAAAAAAGCTCTAAAAACCGAAAGATTTGGTGAGGTTTTGCCAGCCACTGGTATATGCTCTTCTTGTGGGTTTGGAGGAAAGATTTTCTACTGTCCTGGACGAGAGACTTTTTAATGCCAAAAATTATGTTGTTGCCACTTCTTCAAGTCGTTAAATAAAAAATAACAAGTTTTTTTTAACTGAAAGTAAGGAGCAACATTAAAACTTAAAACAGAACAGAAATTTTTCCGTATATGAAAAGGGCTATCCCCTCCTCAATGGCTCGCTCTTTACTCTAAAGTCTTTTATTGTTTCAAAAAATGAAGTTGTGAGAAAGAGTCAAACTTGATGTTGCTCCTTACTTTCAGTTGAAAAACTGTTTTTTTTTTCAATTTAATTTCTGATGGTTTTTTTAAATAATGCTGGGAAATCCGGTGCCCCATTCATAGAAATGTCCCCTCCTGCATGAAAATTTCTTCCATGGAAAGATCCTCCCATGTCACCCCCGACCCCCCCCCCACTACCAGATCCCCCGCCCCTGAAAACGCCTGTATACTTCACAATAACCAATACTATATGTAAACATTGGGCAAAGTCCATAACTTGCAGCCCTTCCCCTGGGGACTGTGGGGATTAATCATCCTCAAAGACATAGTATTTATATTTTTCGACCATGCTGAACAAAATGGCTATCTCAAAATTTTATCGGGTGACTTTGGAAAAAAACGAGCGTGGGAGGGGGCCTAGTTGCCCTCCATTTTTTTGTCACTTAAAAAGGGCGTTAAAACTTTTAATTTCCGTTCGATTGAGTCCTCCTGCGATATTCTAGGACCACTGGATCGATACCATCACCCCTGGGGAAAAGAAACAAAAAATAAACAAATAAACACGCATCCATGATCTTTCTTCTGGCAAAAATTTTTGCACATAGGAGCTTGAAACCTCTACTGTAGAGTTCTCTGATACGCAGAATTTGATGGTGTGATTTCCATTAAGGTTCTATGACTTTTAGGGGGTGTTTCTCCCTTTTTTCGAAAATAAGTCAAATTTTCTCAGGCTCGTAAGTTCTGATTGATATGACTTAACTTGGTGAAAAATGTATATCTAAAATCAGCATAAAAATCTAATTCTTGTGATGTATCCATTGGTATCAAATTTTTAGAGGTTCGGTTACTATTGAGTCCGGTCGCTCCTTATTTACAGTTCGTTACCACGAACTGTTTGATCCTTATTTCAAACTTAAGTGGTTCTTTAGCAAGAGCAGGGATGTAGCTGTTGAAGTCTTGATAGAAAAAGCAAGAAATATTGAACCTCCCAAAGCTGTTAACGAGGCTGAGAGAACTGACTGAGTTAGCTACTTTTCTGGTTACCAACACTTTCACAATGGTGACGAAAAACTACCGCAAACGATTCAGAGAATCGTGAACGCAATGAAAATAGCGTGAAATTGGAGGTTCTTTCATATGTGACTGATAGGCAAAAAGAACTAACGATGCTTAAAGACTACATAAGACTAATGAAAGTTTACAGAAAATTTAACTGCATAATTCCTTCGTCTGCACCCGCAGAGCCACTGGTTTTTGGCTGGTGGAGGAATTTTATCCCAACACGGAACATGTTTGGAGATACTATGTTTGTAAAGCTACTACTCTTGAAGGGAGAAAGCAAGTAATCCAATTGAATTGTTATTTAGTATTAAGTGATGCGCGTATGATATTGTTTTGACTATCTAGCATTCTGCTATTTTAAGTGGATCACATTTTCTATTGTCTTTGCAAGGGACCTTTTTGATAGAGCTAAGAGTCAGATATCTGAAGACAATCATTTTACTTGTGAAAACAAGCGCATAGCATAATCATAATCTATATGATGACATTGCCATAACAGTTCTTCTAACAAAGCCTTTGCGAAATAACTGCAAGTGGTATTTCTTTCTGTTTATCTTTCTCCTTGGGTCTTCGTCAGTACCTACCGAAAACCAAGTAAATACTACAGTGGTGACTCATAGATTAGAAGTAAAACCTCAGAGCTTCTTTACTGAAGTACTGTACTACCATGGAAATACTTGAGTACCCTAAGTACTAACGTATTTAAAAAAATGTTTATTGCTTATGTAGAATTTTGGAGGAATACTTGATGCTTATACTTAAGTGAAAATTTTCTGGAGCCTTTGGTACTTGTACTTAAGCAAACAGCAAAAGCACTTGACATAACACTTCTGACAAGCCCAATTACATATCCTTAGCGTTTCACGAGACGTAAATGAAGTCAGATGTGAGGAGGATTGCTACTTAAAACAGTCTAGATTAGCAATCAGCCAAAAAACACCTACTAACACCAGAAAATCCAGAATAAGTGACGCCATGTCTACAATTCAATCATGTAACAAAGCATGGAATCAAAAACGGAAACATGTGAAATCGTTGCCAGAGGGCAAAAAGGGACAGTAACAGTGAAAATTGGTACACCCTCACTTCAGACCAACAACGTTTCTTTTCTTTGAGGTTTCTAAATATGCAACATTTTACGGTGTAAGGCTATTCATTTGAAATTTCCCAGTGTTCTCTACACCCTACTCCCCCCCCACAATAAGGGACAATATGCCATCCCTAAAATTCAGGTCATTATCCGGCATTGATTGGAAATAAATAAAACTGTTTTTTTATTCAACAAGGTGACATCCCTTTTGCTAAATGTTATCTTTGACTGGCACTAATTTATTGGTGGGGTACCTCAACGTCAAGTATTGACGTTGAGATAGCCTACCAAGTTTGACGTTGAAAATGTCAAGCTTTTCTAAGCAAAATACTACGTTTTCAATTTTTTTTTGCAGTAGGTGTTTCACTTATGATAAATTCTTTGGGACGACATAAAAACGTTTGTATAAAAAAATGCGAACTTCACAATATCCAGTGCATGCCCTTCCACATGGTACTGTATACGCTTCATGGGTTATGTAGACTGTAAAATCAAAAATATTTTTATATTTCCCAATTCCGCCCGGATAAGCATGCTTTTATGCATAAAAACTTCTTTTGGCTCGACGGACAGCCCAAAGGAGTTCCTATAAATGGCCAGCATTACCATTGACGAGGTTTTGCTAATAGCAGCAGAGTCATCCGCCAGGAGAAGTACAGTCGTGACACTTTCTACACTACATGCGACAAGAGTCTTAAGCCAAGTAAGTCAAGTCAACCCATGTGCTGGTAAAGGGCAAGTTCCTTACTTGATTTCTTGGACAGTGAATATTAATAATTTAAAATGCACACCCTGCACAAGAAACAAGACCAGGCAGAAGACAAATCCTAACAAAAAATAAATAAAACAAGGAATGAGTTACTTACAGTATGGTCATGCTCATCACAATGAACAACTTGAGTAAGTAGCAGAAGGGGTAGCCATACCAGTTTCCTAGACATCTTGAGCCTTAATCAACAAGTTGAAAAAAATACCTATAAAACAGTCATATTAAAAATCACAACAGTGATTGGATTTATGGCAAATTCACCCAAATCATCCTTAAAGCTTATATGAAATATCAGCAGGCAGCATAGAAAATGACAAGAGCTAGGCGTCACAGAAAATTTAAAAGACGTTCTATTTCTGTTTAGTATGAGGTTTAGAAGTCTTTTGTGTTTTTCCTGGTTTTAGTTGTTTTGATGGTTCAAAGCTCAAGTGATTTAAAGCCATTTAAGACAAGTTTAGGTTCAAACCAAGGAGAGAGAAAAAAAAAATCAAATCAGCTTCTTCTTTCTTTGCGCAAACATAAATAAGTCAATGGATGTTTTTAAAGTAGACTAAAAAGTTAAGAAGTTTTCTACTTTAGAGCTTGGCTGAATTCTGCTGCCAACAGACTTGGTTCTGGGAAATGAATCCTGGGAATGAGAATATTGATAAATAGCGAATCAGCCACAAAACAATTTTTTGTTCCATTATACAACAAGCTTCAAAAACTTTGTTCCTCAGATAGGATCAGTGGCAATGACCTCAGAACTGAAACTGATGCATGTTGTCTCTCCAAGTCATAGAACATCTTTGGGATGGCTGATAAATTTGTCGTGTCTATTTAAATTCTTGTAATCCAGGTCTTAATAGGCTTTACAAGAGCCAATGTGCCTTCAAACTTGATCCAGAACATATTACTGTCAAGCAACCTGGTTTTGATTCCACGTTCAATGTCAGTATCTTCAGAAATGGCTAGCGTTTGGAGGAACTATTTAGTTTTTACCAAATTCTCACAGTCAATCTGTAACTGTTCCCCATCATGTTTATACCAGCACTTTCAAGCGTAATACGGTTTGGTTGTGTGATAGCTGGGTCTCTCAAAGTATGGCAGTGATAACCAGGATAACCATTGATTTTTGAATTATCAACTTAATGGAAGTGATGAAAGACTTGAGAGCCATGGCTAATTAGAGCAAAGCCAAGACAGATGGTCTCTGTGAGAGGCAAAGCTGGCATAACTTTTTCAGAGTCGAATAAAAATTATTATTTTCCCTTCTTGATGATCACGTCTATCATTCATCTTAGGGCTGAAATGAGGTAGATAGGTAGACAGTTAGGGTAATCCAAATAGACTATCAGTTCTCAGGGCCATTTGGAGGCAATTGAAGACAAAAAATGATTCAAAGGATTATGACCGACCATGTCCACAGGATTTGCAGGCAAGTAGGCGACTGAGATTGTTAATATTATATGAGCTTTGCCTACTCGGACAGACCACTGGAATTGCAACGGGATATTGAACGTATTTCACAATTTCTTTGGAGTGGCTTACAGTTCTCAAATTGTTGGGATTTTGGTCAGGAAGTGACAGACTAGAAAATGCAACACATGGACTATGCAGCCATAAGTTGACAGATAGGAATGCCTATCAACTAGAATAGCCCATGCCCAGGGGCGCAGCTAAAGGGACTCCCCCCCCCCCAAGTTCCAAGGCGTTGGCGCGCAGTTCTAAAACCCTGGAATTTAGCTTATGTTTTTAGTATAATTTAGCTTATGTACCAGCATTTGTTGGCACATTGGACGATTTTGTTGGTACATTGTTTATACCCATTCCCCCAAAACTCAAAGCCCAATCTGCACCCCTGCTCATGCCAATTTCAGGTTAGCAGCATTATCAGTGACAAGGCCAATCACTTTACAGGGGTCAAATAAAACTAACAACCGATCATTCAGTAGATTAGCATTGTTTTCACCCTTATGCCTATCAGTTCTACTCTCTTGGAGTATACGCTAATTGTAAGAAGTTGCCTAGTGTTCTGATCATTTTCTTGTCGTTCTGCAACAATCCTTTCAAGTAGAAAGGTTAAATTAAGTGTCTAATGTTCTTTTGACCAGCTGACTTCAGCTACAGTTCTAGCCCAGGCAAAGGTAGCCTAACATAGGGTTTGTGCGTCTAATCTTCAGTCATCACTGTAAATATTGCATGACTTTAATTAGAGTCCAGAAAAGCTTTCGGGTATGTGCTTAACACTTGATAACTTTCGGTCTTGACCTACCCAACCCCAGATCACACTATACCTGCATGAACATTCAATTGTTATTTTTTTATTGTGACCCTATAACATTTACTGTAATAAAACTTAAACAAAGCAATTACCATCATAACAGAACTAACGTTATATTTTCAAACTAAAATGGTGTTCAGCTACTTCCCGATATTCCTTGTGGCATATCACCTTATTTAAATATGCTTATTCTCTTTTAATGATTAGTTTCCATAATCTTTCCACCATACCATTTAGTCCATGGGCCTAGTCCCCGAAGCCGTGTCATGCCGAAATGACGGCAGCGAATGTGTGATTCAGTATCGGCGGCGGCACGCCACCAGGCACGCCGAAATTTTTTTGGCGCCGCGCCGCCGATTTTAGACCGGCGGTGCGCCGCCGATGACCGGCGGCGCGCCACGGCGCGCCGATTTTTCTAATTAACAATAATAATAAAAATTCCACTTCACCAAGCACGTTCAACCTCGATTTTAGTAAGGATTTTTAAATGGTTGGCTAAAAACATACAAGAACAATATGACAAAACAAGAATTTTTTGGGCCGTGCGGAAAGTGTTTATGTTCACCGTCAATCAGACCAAGTAGAATTCTCATTTTTAGCCACTACACCCAGGGAAACCTATGTTGTGTTTATGTTTAACATCGCATTGTTCCTATAAAATCACGTGTTTAGTCATTTCCTTCTTGTTAATGATTTGCGCTAATGTGTGTATAACTTTCAAAGTTTGAAGTTCAAACATCTCCTCTTCATCAAATAGATACGAAAAGGAAGTGAAAAAAACAAAAAACAATTAACAACATCGAAAAAAAACTGTATACAAATCAGATACCATGGCTTAACAACACCAACAATTTTAAGTCAGCGGTTACATCACTTCAGTTACAATTGATGTAACAAAAGTCAGTTTGTTCACTCTGCCCAGAGCCATTGATCTTTTTGCAGACACTATCAGTCCTGTCGTGCTAAAAAGCCGTTTAGCTGGGGCACATGTGGCTGGTACAGCCAGAACTTGACGAGCGTAAACTGCCACTCGCGGGATCTGATACTAGTACTGGACCTTGGGGTCCCACAGAATGCCGCAAATGGGTTTCTTCTTTGTATCTGCTGAAATAAGTTGTTTTGTAAGGGAGAACAAACCTGCACCTTCACCATAGGGCTCCTGCGCACTACACTACAGGAGGAACTAAACTTCACCTTTACCTTCTTTTCTTATCAACACGGAATAAGCCTCCGAAATTCTTTTCTGAAAGAAGTGGTCAATATATAACGATTCAAGTCCAAGTTTAAGGCTACTTCAACTTCAGTGTGCTCTGCTAACTGTGCAAAAATGTAATTCTTTTCTATAGATATATTTCTATACTAGCTCTAGATAATCTACCAAGTGGGAAACTACCGCAAAGCAGCATCGATAAATAAATGAAACCCAAAATGAACAAAAATAACAATAAATAACTGAGTCAAACTCAAAAAGAGCAGAAATTAACATAAGTTGGGCTCAAAACCGCCCATGCCTTCCCAAGGCCAGAACATAATTTTCACTTTACTGAAAAAATATAAATGTTTTTACTTTTATAACTTTAATAAATCAAACAATATTAACATTTTGATTACTAAATATCAGTATATGTATATTAAACTGACAATGCATATTCATTTGTATTTTTGTCAGTAAATTACAAATTATGTTCTGGCCTTGGGAAGGCATAGGGGTTTTGAGCCCAACTTATTTTAATTTCTGCTCGTTTTGAGTTTGACTCGGTTATTTATTGTAATATCTGTTCGTTTTGGGTTTCATTTATTTATCGATGGTGATTTGTGGTAGTTTCACGCTTTGTAGATTATTTGATTTTATTTTTGCTCATTTTTGGTTTAATGGAGTTCATTACTGTTCTTTGAAAAAACTTATTTTTTGGAAACAGTTTTTTTAATTAATTTCTGTTCGTTTTATATTGACATAGTCTTTTCAGGGAAAAAGAAAATCATACTTTAAATCTTTTCGTTTTTGTAAGAATTTATAGTTTGGCCTGCTATTTGTATGCTGGAAAACAATTTTCAGTAAAATTTAACAACATAGACCCTTATAAAAATCTGGACACAAATAATAGTGTTTAATTTAGTTTCATACCTCCTCTAGTTGACCTGAAATGGAAAACTTGATAACATTCAAACAAATTTGTTCACTTTCTTTGATAGCTTGGACACACTTACGCTATTATGATTTGGTCAAATTTTAAGAGCAGAAGAAGCCCTGAAAGTTTGAACATAATACCCTTAGTCGTTCTTGGGATACTGCTGAGATGCATTATTGGGAATTAGAATAAACACTGTGATTTTTTATTTAATCTTAAGGAAATATTTATTTTTAAAAAATAATGCAAATTGGGAGGGGGGGGTTGGTAGGGGGATTAGTTTCCCTCAAATCACTTTCGACTATTAAAAAGGACATTATTTTCAATCGAATGAGCCCTTTTCGAAGTTCCTACGACAACTCCTTCGATACGAAGTGCCCTGGTCTAAACAACAACAACAAAAAAAATGATACATTATACCCACATCGATCTCTACTATAAAAAATTTCAAGCCTTCCAATCACTTTCGACTATTAAAGAGGGCACTAGGTCTTATAGTTCCAATCGAATGAGCCCTTTTTGAATTTCTACGACAACGCTTTCTATAAACACCGTATATGCCCCAGGGCCTAAATTACAACCCTTATCCTAAGGGCTGTGACGGTGGTTGTCATCCTCTAAGACATAATTTACAGAACTTTCAACTACGTTAAACAAAATGCCTATCTCAAAATTTTGATTGGATGTGTTTAGGGAAATGGTGGGCGTGGAAGGGGTGTCAGTTGCCTTCCAATCATTTTCGACTATTAGAAAGGGCACAAGCCACTCCAATCTCTAATTGAATGAGCCCTTTTCGAAGTTTCTACGACAACTTCTTCGATATGAAATGCCCTGGTCTAAAGGAAAAAATAATAAATAATACATTGTGCCAACATCTTTCTTATATACCTCCAGGGCATAACTACAAAACCCCTGCCCAAAGGGTTGTGAACGAATAACCTCCTAAAAAAACATATTTTCTCTGTGAAAATCAGTTATTCTGAACAAAATGGCCATCATAAAATTTTTATTGGATGTGTTTGGGGAAACGGTGGGTGTGGAAGGGGAGTTAGCTGCCTTCCAATCACTTTCGACTATTAAAAAGGGCACTAGTTATTCCAATTTCCAATCGAATGAGACCTTTTTGAAGTTTCTACGACAACTCCTTCGATACGAATTGCCCTGGTATGGAAAAAAAAAAATAATAATACATTGTGCCAACATTGTTCTTTACTTAGATATCTCGATTGCGCTGCCTATGACAACATCCTGAATTGCCTAATGCTCTTTTACCTACCTCTTTTCATCCGAAAAAATCAGAAAGAAAAATGAACAGTATTTTAATGTGGAAGGTAGATTTTTTGTTTCAAGAAAAATTTTTATCTTCTCCTTCCTATGAACCGATATACATGGCGAGCCCAAGTTGACTGTATTTTTTTTTAAAAAACAGATTCGCCGGGATGACATTTGAAGCCGGGTGGTCTATACCGATAACCAAAAAAGAGAAAAAACGGCGGCGCATTAGTGACGCCGCCGCCGATAGAATCAGCGGGGGCGTCATCGCGCTGATGCAAGCTCGGCGGCGCGCCGCCGTTTTTTTCGGCGGCGTGCCGCCGATTTTCGGCGCGGCTTCGGG